>NW_024081544.1:594854-767532 GCF_003009895.1 Hyaena hyaena
CATATCTCACAGGTGCTGAGTTCGAGCCCCATGTCAGGCTCTGTGCTGACAGCTCGGAGCCTGGAGCCTGCTTTGGATTCTGTGTCTAACTCTCTGTCTCTGCCCCTCCCTTGCTCACACGGTGTTTCTCTGAAAATTTTTTTAAAATAAAACATCTGTTTAAAAAATAAGATGAGACAGATTAAAATTTGAGAGTTTGAGCAAAAATCAGTTTGAATCCGGCGGCGCCAAAGATTTTTTTTTTTTTTTAATTTTTTTTTTCAGTGTTTTTATTTATTTCTAGGAGAGAGAGACAGCGTGAGCAGAGGAGGGTCAGAGAGAGAGGGAGACACAGAATTGGAAACAGGCTCCAGGCTCTGAGCTGGCTGTCAGCACAGAGCCCGACGTGGGGCCCAGGCCTGAACCCACGAACCGCGAGATCGTGACCCAGGCGAAAGTCGGACGCTTAACCGACTAAGCCACCCAGGTGCCCCCAAAGATTTTAAAGAGGAGGAAGCAAAGCAAGAAATGATTTGGCTGCAGCTTAAGTAGGTGCGTTATTTGGGAAAGCCTAGTTTGGCAGTTTATGATTGGTTGACCTTAGGCTTTGATTTCTTAACCTTGAAGCATTTCAGGCTCAGGTTTTGATTTGCTTTATGCAGTCTGCTAAGGCATTACTGCCACCTTAGTCCAGTGGCTTTCTTTATATGACTTAACACTTTCCCTTCCAACCCATTATAAGAGTAAGTGCAAGATAAATGATCTGGTTTAGTTTGGGGAATCACCTAATTATATATGTGTTCACATCCATAACTAGCCTTTCCTGGGAACATAAATTTCTATGAAAGAATTTCAGGTAGTGGAAAAACAAGGTTACAAGGTCATGGCCTTTACTGGCTCAAGGTCACAGTTCGTTTTTTCTCTCCAGACCTTGACTCTAAACAGACAGGATTAGAAATACATGCAGATCACAGTGGGGCTGGGGTGAGGATTTTGAAAGGCCAGCAAAGAGCTGGGAGGGCTGGAAAGCACCTGAGCATTCCGGGGTCCAAGGAGAAAGAGCCCAGTGTGCTCTAATGCAAAAGGCAACCCGCACTAACGTGACCTGCAAATAACTTCCTGTTACATTTTGTATCAACAGCTTTGTTAAGCTGACTTCCCCCCCACCTTCCCTGTTGATCTTTTTCAGATAAGGAAAGCCAGGCCAAGCAAGCCAGTAACTGAAGGGCATGGATCACGTGTCTCCATCTTCAGCACAAACCACTTTACTCAGTGCCTACTGTAAGGGAGGGGGAAATTTCCTTCTTGCCCCCCCAAGGTTCTTCTCGTTGGTTTAGGAATTAAATTGACAAGGAGACGCATCAACAGAAGAAAAAGAACCCTGAAATTATATTTGTATATGGAGACCTAGTAATGAAACAGACCCAAAGAAATGACCGTCAAAGCCAGGCAGTTTTATAAATTTTAGACAATGAGACAAATTTGTGAGGAATTGACAGGGTAAAGAAAACAGGTGTCTGGGAGTTTTAATTAGTAAGGAATTCCAAGCAGGATTTAGGCTGAGGTAATGAGGAAGAAAGATTTGTTTCTAGAGCTTTCTTGAGTAAAGTCTCTATCTCTGGTGATAAGGATATCTTTTTGCTTCTTGGTCCAGGGAGGGTGTTTTTCATATGGGAGATTGGTTTCCTGCTTTCCGGGTGTGGGGTGTGTGTGTGATCTGCATGTCCTTGTATTGGTTTCCCAAGTAACTTCAAAACATTCCATTGTTGGGGTGGCCTGTCGTGGGCCCCTACACTACTCTGTGCCAAGCACCAGGCTAGGAACTGGGGATCAGAAATATTTTGCAAGGATCCTTTATGCAAAACCATCATGAGGGTCTTTGGGATTTAGAACCATTGAACTAAAAGAAGCTATTCCTTTACTCCAATCAAGTCCTTTACGATTTATGTGTTCAGATTAGCTGTAAAGGAAGATAGACCCCCAACCATTGCTGTAATTGGTCCTCAAACTATAGTGGTGATGGGTCCCCAGAAATTATGGCATCCTTTCTGGGACACCCCAAAGCGTTGACAAACCTAAGCTTCAATAATTGTTAAACCAGATTCCTTCTATAATAGAGGCTTATGCAGACAGGCTGTATAGAAAGTACTCAGGGTTAAAACCTGAGCACATCTTGTTAACTTTCTCCCTCTGTTCATTGGCAAAAGACCTTCATTATCTGATTTTGGGTAATGGAACAACCTCTATTCAAGACCTAGAACATCAGTGCTCCATGGGAATGGAGTTTGACAAATAGCTGGCTTAATCCAGAGGAGGCTTTTTTAAAATAAAAACTTGTGATAATCCCAGTTTTTCTGACTATATTCCATCACCCCAGCCTCCATCTCCCCACTTGTTACTGATCTTGAAAGGTTGCTAAAATTTGGCAAGTTCTTTTTTCTTAGAAAAATACTGATAATCTTTCTGGTTGCTTCACCTTATGCAACTATGTATGTCATTTTCAACAAACTGAAAATTTACCTCAATTATACAATTAAGCATAACTTTAAAATCATCCCACTTCAGTTTTCGCTGTGGCTTGGCAAAGCACCTGCTTGTATTGAGTTGAATGAGCTTGGATTTTCATTTGGTGATACTTTAATCAGGTCTTTAATCTTGCGGCCCCTCTGCTCCCCTCCTTCCCGGCTGGTATTGATTACACGTTGATTATTTGGGCACTGCTCTTGGTGCTCTGTAGGAGTGGTATAGTCCAGCGTCATGATCTGTCACGTCATTTTGAAATCCCCATTGACCCTTTTCCCATGACACAGAGCCTCTCAGTGGCTAAGCTGCTGAAGGCTTGTCTTGGTTATATGGGTTTGTTTTTACTGAAGACTTACTGAAAGGTAAGCAAGCTTAGGCAGCGAAACATAGGTGGGCTTCTAGGTAGCAAATGTATTTCTTCTAAGGAACAGCATAAGCATCTAAATACCTGAACTTGAGAACTTTTCCTGATGCTTTTTTGCAACTGAAAGGGTTTGAATGAATGAACTTTTTGTGTTTTTTTGGGGGCAGGGGGAGTTGCAAAAACTGACCTACTGAGGCAGTCTCTTCTATAAAGATTTCCCATAACTACTACCTTAGTGCATCTTTTGCTTAGAGTGTTGAAGCCCTTTTATTGACTGTTCAGAGCATTCCAGAGTTGAACACGCTGTCACCTGCTGAGTTTGGTTTCTGAGCTCTGCCTGATGACTCAGACCATGGTGCAACCAAGGCCATAGCTTCTCAGCTCTAGTCTGTGTTTTTGGTGATAGTGGCAAGGAGCATTTGTTCCAATATGGAGAAATTCAGAGAATTATAAGTTACTGTTTTCACTTATTCATCAAATAGTTGCATGGGCCAACTGTTTGCATACATCAAATTACTAGCCATTAGCGTACCTACCTGTGGAATGCCTGGCTGGCTGTTCGATAAGTGTCCAACTTTGGCCCAGGTCATGATCTCAAGATTTATGAGTTCGACCCCTGTGTCAGGCTATGCTCTCACAGAGCGGAGCCTGCTTCAGATCCTCTGTCTCCCTCTATGCCCCCCCCCCTCCAAAATAACAACAAAAAAACCTGTATAGAAGTTATCCCCTGCTTCGGTGGTTGTCAACATTGGCTGGCTCTTGGAATTGCATGGGTAGTTTTAAAAAAGGCTGGTGGCTAGATTTATCCCCAGAGATTCTGATGTAATAGGTCTGTGGTATGGGCTTGGCATTTTTTTTTTTTTTTTTTTTTAAGTTTGACGAGAGAGGGATAGTGCACATGTGAGAGTGGGGAAGGAACAGAGAGAAGGGGAGAGAGAATCCCAAGCAGGCACTGTGGTAGCGCAGAGCCCAATGTGGGGCCTGAATCCATGAACTGTGAGATCATGACCTGAGCCAAAGTCAGACGCTTAATCGACTGAGCCATCAGGTGCCCTGACATTGGGGTTTTAAATGTTCTCCTCTGATTCCAGGGTGCAGACAAGGTAGAAAACCATTGCTTCACGGTTGATTACCACTCTTAATTGGGGACACTTTGGGTTTACCTTATGCTACGGATGTTCTTAAGTAGGAAAGCATGGTGGACACCTGAGGAACTTAGGATAAATATCTACTTGTTGGAGTCCTGTTCCTGGAGATTCCGAATCAGTAGATCTGAAGTATTTAGGAAAAGCTCCTAAAATAAGCATGCAGATAAGAGGTCCTAGGAAATTGGACAGCACCGGTTAACAGAGGTCAGAGGTATTAAGGTACGGCTCCTAAGCAAGGGTCAGAGAGGAAGCCGTAGGAATTCTGACAGTTTATGAGAGGCCTGAGTTTTGTTTGACCCACCCATGAGCACTACAGGGAAAACATCACATCAGACTTGTCAGTGTTGACCAATGTTAATAATCGTTTTCAAAAAGTCTGGCTTTCCTTAGTTTATGCATGTGGGAAAGCATCCTTAGCAAAGAATGAGATAATTAAATCAAAATACTTAGATGTCTGCCAGCAACCTATAGATGTTTATCTGCTTTGCTTCAGTTCAGAACATGCTGGAGTTTTTTGGCCACCTTAGAAATTCTGAAGTATGTGTTTTATCGTAAAAAGTGTGAGGCATTAATTAAATCCTACATCATTGTTTGCTTTGCTTTTCTTGCCTGAATTGGGAAGGAGTTTTAAGTGAATCACTTCCTAGACCTCTGTGAAAATTGTTAGGGTTAGGTTTATTTTTACTTTTACAAGCCATGCTTAATTTGGAAAAAAAGTGATTTAATTTAATACAGCATTTGATTGAAAGTCTGTTTGAAGTTAAATTACTAGGTAAATAAAACTAACTTTGTCACTGTTGAGAGGTAGGCCTTGGGTTGTATAATTTCAGAGTGAACAGTTTCAGCTGGACTAAAATAGTGGCCCCAATGACCTTTTCTGTGCCCATTTGTAATTCTAGAGCTCTCCACAGCCAGTTTCTTCTGAGAGCAGATGCCAAGTAGAGAGGCACTTCGAGTCCACTCCACAGCCAACATGGCGCTCTCTCCAGTACCTCTGGACTCTACTTTATGTCCAATGGTCCCTCCATCACAGTAGCCAACAGTTTGTCTGAGGTCTCTTGGGTGCTTCCCTACTACCTGTGTCTCTACACTTGCCCTCTTTATGCTGTAGTTTTCTCCTCAATCCCCCCAGGCTTGTAGTCCCTCTTCTAAGTGACCTTCGTGTCTCCTCTTCCGAAGTTCTTGGACTTTGATCTTTCTAATTCAGGGCAGCAAAATCAAGATTTACTTCTGTTAATCAAATTTGCTCCTCCTCCTTCTCATGATTTTTGAATATCTGGTCTCTTCCCTGTTGTCCAATTTTATCAGCCCCATCCACACACCTTTTTCTGCCTTGATCAGCTTGTACCCCTGTCTGTGGCCATTGAATGTATAATCCCAGATTCAGTCCTTAGTCCCTGCCACTCGAACTCCGTTTCTCCTGGCATACTGCCAGAAATGTCTACAGCCCCTTTGACTAGCTTGTGTACGCGTGGATTTGAAAGGTCTCCAGGGCCCCTAGTTGCTCCTTAGCAATCCTTTTTACCCTTAGACTAGGGCTCTCTTACTTGACCCCAACAGTTAAGGATCTTCTTATCTGTGAGCTTCAACCACATGCCTTCCTCCTTTATGCTCAGGAAGTGGCCTCACTAACTCCTTCACTGAGAAACTAGAGATAGGAACCCCTCCATATTTCCTCTCTTCCAAAAGTCTCTGTATTGCTGATCGCTCTCTTCACTGTTCCCTTCCAAGGCCGATTGGCCAACTATGCTCTTCTGGTTCTCCCTTGAACTTTTTACTATCCCCTTTTCCTCGTACATCTTCTTGAGTCTTTCCTTTTCCATGGACTCTAGTCTCTCCTATTCTTCAAAAACAAAACAAACAAACCCCCAAAAACTCCCTACTTGGTTTCTGTGCCATTGCCTATCCAAGTTGCTATCCATCCGTTTTACTGACCAGACTTCCTAAATGAACAGTCCCTTGGGAATTCTCCTTTTTCTCCTTTAGCCAAGTGCAACTAGATCATGGCTTTACCACTCCAATTCAGCTAATCTTGTATGTATTCACCGTTTTCAGCCCCCACCTCCTCTGCAAAATTTTCACACCGTTGATTGCTTTTTTGGGTGGATAGTTTTTTCTCCAGTACTGAAGTACAACTAGTTCCTCAGTATTTCATGCTTGATCTTTTTTCTTTACTTATGGCTTGGGCTAGGAATTCATCCATTCCCATGACTTGTTTCTTTTCAATACTCATTAAATTTAACATGTACATAATAAATACCAGGCACTAAGGATTCAGAGATGAGCAAGGGAAATTAATTGCCTTTGAGGAGTTCAACAAACATTTATAGAGCACCTAGTATGTGCCAGACCCTATTCTAATGAGTTACACAAAGTCCTTGGCTTCATGGAGGTTACATTGTGTTGGGGGAAACGCACAATTAGTAAGTAACTAAATGCAAGAGTATCAGTTTGTGATAAGTCTTTGATAATTATGAAGCAGTGAGGAAAGGAATGCATAAGGTGTAGGAGTCCTAAGCGGCATTCTCTACTAATAAGAAACCTGCAGTTGTAGGAGTAAGCTCTGTAGCAATAGAAGAGATAAATTATTTAATCTGTGTCTGTTTCCTCATCCATGAAATGGAGAAAATAGAACACCTACCTCCATAGGGGTGTTTTGAGGATTAGAGGTAATACTGTCCATGCAAATTACTTCATATAGTGTCTGCCCTGTCTCCCCTCTTCCTACGCCCACTATATCAGTAGGTCTTTACTTCGCAAATTCAACGGGGCCAATGAGCATCTGGTAAACAATTAATAGAAAAAATGTACTAGGAATTGGACTTCAAGAAGGTATAAGACATGAGAGTAATTATAGGAGATGCTTTATAAGTAGAATGGGTAGCCTTTTTTTTTTTCCTAAAAGAATAGTTTCAGTGTTTTTGAAACGAAACATTTAACTCCTTGAAGCAGACTCAACAATCTTAACGTCTTCGAAATGCAAATGTGAGGTTAAGATGTAAATTGTCATGGTTTTTTGTTCTTTTCCTTTAAAGGGAGGATTGGAAGTGTTCTAGCAATTAGACCCAGTGCTTAACATTTTGTGAGTGGCTTCTACTTCCTACTACTGCAGGTTCCCACCAGCTCTTTCCTGGAATTAGGGTTCACATTTGTCTCAGGATGGAAACACCTCAAAACAAAAAATTTCAATTTTTAAAATCTACATCATTTTTCACATTGCCTGTGAGATCGAAGAAAAAAGCTAGTTGTAGCTTGGCTATTTTTTTTTTTTTTTCTTCTTGACCTGGGAAAGCCCTAGTTAGAACATGATAGTTGTACTAGTTCAGAATGTCCTGAGATATAATCCTCCTACTAGAATCTGGACTGAGTGTCAAGGAGGAAAGATTTTGACCTGGACTTTATGTCTAGCAAGTTATGTGGATCCAGGACCCCCTCATTGGACTGCAGTTTGGTAATCTGTGCAGTAAAGAGACCATGATCTGGATGATCTCTGGGCTCTGTCAGTGCTTAGAGTCTGTGATGTTTATAACTAGAGCACCTCGAAGTTTTCATGACTTGTGCATTCCTAACAAGCATGTCAGTGATGTGGATCGTCCCAAGGTGGGTGGGCATGCCCTTTTAGGTTTTTTGTTACCGATAGACATTGCTCCAAAACTGATAACAGGAAGCTGTTGATTACCAGGTAGGACATCATTGGCAGGATCTACAAATGAGCAAGTAAAACTTCTGAGAAATGAGGTATTTAAGAAATGTTGAAATAAGAAATAGACTGGCAAAATGTGAAGCGCCAAAAAGCAAAGGCAACCAGGGATTTTCTGTCAAGACAAATCTTACTCCTGTTAAATTCTAGTTTCATTGCACTGTGGCTGTTAGAGTTCTAACAGGTTTTTAGTACAATTGCATGTCAAGAACTATGCTAGATTCTGGGTTGAATGAGATGATTACTGTGAGCAAAGATACATAATTTCAAGATAATGCTGAGATCGAGATAGATACCACTTGCCCTGGTGGGGGTGCCAGTAGAGAGGGAGCTGGGCATGGAAGCCTGAGGTCCAGAACAGGCTTCCTGGAGAGGCTGCTGATGGAACAGAAGTATGAAAATGTGTTCATGGTTAGCCTGCTGAAAACCCCCTTCCCAGAGGAACATCATAAACAAAGGCACACACAGTCTGCTGTGTGGAGGGAACTGTAAGCAACTTGCTATCACTCAGGATGAAGTACATGCAGGAAGTAGCCCAAAAAGCCACAGGGAGAGGCCAGGCTGAGAAAACTGTGTATAACATGCTGAAGAGGGCAGATATCACTGGCCAAGAGCACCGATTCTGACATTAGACTTTCCAGCGTCAATTCTTGGCTTCTTACAAGTTAAGTCCCTTTTCTATGCCATGGTTCATTCTTTCATGCGATGGGGACCATGACTTCTACCTCAGTGAGTCCTACTAGAGATCAAGTATTTCTAACCGTCCCCGACACTGAGCACTATGTGTAGCTAATGTTATTACTTGGGAGCTACTGAAGGGTTTTGAGGAGGTATGTGAAACCACTTTGCATTTACTCGGGTCAGCAAGTTAGCATTTGGGAGATGGATTTTCAGCTAAGTTTCGAGTCAGGGAGACCTCTAGGGAGTACTTGGTACAGTATGGGTATGAGGCAGGGAGGATCTTGTACTAGGACAGTGGTAAGTAGGGATTAGGTGGATGGAGTCCAGAAATATTTAAGAGGTAAACATGATGTAAATTGTGTTGAGATGAGAACATTAATCAGGATTCCCTGATTCTGGCTTGGCGACAGACGGTGGTTGTCTGGTGCCATGAATCTAAATGTAGAATACACAAGAGGAACATGTTTGCAGAAGGTTGGTTCTGGGCATGTTGGATTCGGAGTATCTGTAGGATGTCAACATAGATGTGTGTACAGTGAACAGTTTGCAGTGAGAGTCTTAGGCTTGGAGGAGAAGTCAGGACTAAAGCAAGAAATTGGGGGAGTGACCAGTCACAGGGTCATAGTTAAATGTAGGAAGTGGGTGGGTTCGCTGGAGGGAGCGTGTAGATGAGCAGAGACTAAGCTGAGACTTTAGGACCAGTAATAATCGAGGATCTCGAAGATGGGAAGGGACTGGTCAATGAAATTAAGAAATGGTACGTAATAATGGTTTGGAAGAAATGGAGATTTGTTTTAAGAAATGAGGAGTAGCTTCTGTGTGGAAATGGGGAAGAGCCATCCAGTAAGATAAGGGGTGAAAATTTTTACAGGCTGTCCGGGTTGGCGGTATAGAGATGGATTGTAAATGATCTATTTCTGTAGGGTTACCGGAGTCTCGCCACTTTTGATGGCATAGCCATGGGGTAATACTTTGTTCCTCACCATCAACGCTCTGTCCCCATCTTATTTGACAAGTGTATCCCAGTGCTTCACGGGTCCACTTCCAAAGCCAGGAATCTTGCCTCTACCCTGTAAGCCCCATCTTTATCTTTTCTCCGTCACATTTATCAACCATTGTGCTCCATTTACAACAGTTCTTCGCTATTGTTCAGTTTTTCTTTCCTTTTACGTGTGCCTTATGTTTGCCTCTGGTTTGAGCTCTTAATTTGCAGAATTGCCCAACCTGACAAACATGAGCCCACTGAATAGTATATTGATCCTGGGTGAAGATGTTTTCTCTTCACCAAAAAACGTTACAGACATGATATTTTCTCTCATAATCTCACGTAGTCCACCTTTCTGATTGTGCAGAGGAATTTAAGACTTAATTTAAAAAAAAATAGGAAGGGGCTAATGTTTCTCATAACCTGCTTCTGTTTCTAAACATCCAGTGTTGGCTTTTTGGTTTTTTTCTTTTCTTTCCACCCCTTCTTTGTGTTTGGGAGTTTCAAAATAGGGTTTGGCAGAGGAAATGGGACAGTGACGTTTTGTTTTCTGGTTTGAAGTTGTTGAGTTGAGCAGACTGTGTTCATAGGGTGTGAATTGCAGGATGTAGTTCTGGGGTCCTCCCTACCAGCAGACCCCGCATCAAGGTTATTCTGGGAAATCTTATCCAGAGCTGACTCTAAAATACAGGACTGAACTTTGTCAAAAGGCTAAACAGGAAACAGATATAAATAACTACTTGATCTTAATTCAGTCCTACCTACTTTCTCACACATATTTTATAATATATTTTAAAAAACCATTTCCTCTTTTAAAACAAAACCTTTTAATTTTTAGATTTCTAGGTCACTTGTGATGGGAAACGCTTTACTTTAATGTCTGTCCAATGGTACCCTCCCTTTAGCAGGGGGAAAAAATAATCATTTATTTTCCAAAATGTGAAATCCAAAATAGTTTTTGAGAACATGAAAACGTAAATAATTTTCATTTTAATGGTCTTTGAGTGCAGATAAGGAGCCATAGAGCTTTAAGAAACTTAGCAGAGACAGTCCATTTGGTTTAAAACAGTACGCCTCAAACTTCATGATGCACCCCCTTCCCCAAAAGCCTTTTGAGATGACTTCTTTCTGTTTTTTATTTATTTCTGAGAGAGACAGAGACAGAGTGAACAGGGGTGGGTCAGAGAGAGAGAGAGGGAGATACAGGCTCCAGGCTCTGAGCTGGCTGTCAGCACCGAGCCCGACGTGGGGCTCGAACCCACGAATCATGAGATCATGACCTAGGCATCCAACTTCGGCTTAACTGACTGAGCCACCCAGGCGCCCCCTTTTGAGACTTTTTCGTCAAACCCCCCTCCCAATGGCATTTTAATACCACACTGATACTGTCTGTCTTGGCATTGTATGTATATCTGCTCTATACATAACAAGACCTTTTTTCTTTGCAAGGAAAAAAATTTTCCTTTGAAAATGCATGCTTTAATCAACAGAGAAAACATGTTTAAATGCTTCAGTCTTTTGGTTATTTCTCAACCACACGTAAGTTGCTTGAGTACTCCTAGAAGACTACTGTTACTCTTTCATGACTCTGCTCTCCTTTTTCAGACAGATTTTCCCTAACTTCCAGAAGGGTCAGACTTTGACTAATATATGATAGGAGGACTCCTAATTTAACCCACATGGTTTTTTCAGGATGATATGGCTAATCTGAAAATCTAGGTGACTGTTTTAGTGTTTATCTGAACGTTATTGGTTTTCAGCTGTTGACTAGCTCACATCAGACATACTCTATCTACAAGGCACTAAGCTACACTTGATGGGAAAGATGCGGGAAAGTACTTAAGACCTCTCCAATTCCACAACCCTTGTAACCTTGTTAGACAAAATGTGCATAGCCAAGGGAAATTACCAGAGTTTAAATAGAAAAGGTGGTTGGCAAATGAGAATGAGAAAGGTACATGCTGTGGTTATTTAGAGAAGGGTGAGACATTTCAGCTAGAGTGGTCATGAAGATACTACCCAAGAAGAGAGCTGGGCTGGAAGGCTATTGGGTGAATCATGATCGGGATGAGGCACAGGGTGAGCTCCAAAAGCAGGAATGCCCAAAATATGCCCACAAAGTTGTCTGGATGAATGTCTCCATTACCTGCAAAACTGTTTTCCATGTCATCTAAAGATCTTCCATGAAGATCATTGCAAGTTATTCATATGGTGCCTGATATCTCTCTTTAGGTCCTCAGCTGGCTGTGGAACACAAAGGACTCAGTGGCCACTCTGAATCCAAGGATTGAGGCAAAAGAATTTGAACATTAGGCTACATTCCATGGGGAGCCTGATATTTTAGGATACTTCTTTAGGCCATAGTATATGAGCATATATAAAACGACAGGCATGGGAAGGGCCTGGGAGCCAGGAGTCCAGTGAAAAAACATTTGCCAAGTGAGACATTGGTGTGTGTACCTAAACTAGATGATAACTCTGGATGGAAGAAGACCCAGCTGAGTTTTGCAGCGGGAGTGGGGACGGGGGTGGGGGAGCAGATTCAGAAAACATTAAAGAGGTTAAAAGGGCCAGCTTTGTTTATTTTGTGTAAAGGAGACGGAGTAGAGAGGAGTCCCCCATTGTGGCTTGGTGATGCTGATGGGGATTTGGTGCTGTGAAGGGAGGTGTAGAATACAAGAGGAGGAACAGGATTGCGGGAGGCTGGTTTTGCACACATGGAGTTTGTGCAGATGTGTGCAATGGGAGTCAGAAGCTTGGAGAATTTGAGGCTAGAACGAGATTAGGGAATGACAGCTTGAAGTTAAATGTGGAAATGTATGAACTCCCTGGAGAGTGTCCTTGTGAGAAGAGCCTCTCCACGGAGGAGATTGTGGAACCAGTCATTTAGTGGAAGGGGAGGCAGGTTGAAAGGACACACTGGATCTTAGGACTAGTCAGATATGAGAGACAATGGCTGCTAGTTCTAGAAATCGGTAGCTGGGTGAATGATGGGGTTATTAACTATTGCTTACAACTCTTAAATCAGAAATGGGCAGGGTTACTTGGTTCAACATTTGCTCAGCACCTGGGATCCGTATCTTGTTGGTTAGCCCAATGATTTCTAGATTTTCAAGGAGGAGGTGGTCTATTCATCTCCCTAGGGATTTTTGAATAATTATACCTGTTTTTATCTCTGGGTTGTAAGATCGTGTCTTATTCAACATGTATAAGCAGAGTCTACCTATCATGGTATCTGCATTGCTGGCACTAGAGAAAAATCTGTTCAGTGTATGAATGTATGAGTGTTCAGGATCATATGTGATGAAGTTTTGGGGTGATGGTGGGGGATGGTCCCTAGCCACTGGCCAAGAAAGAATCCTTGAAGACATCTGTGGTGCAAAAAGGTGATGTTGTTAAAGCACAGGGACAGGACCCGTGGGCAAGAAGAGCTGCCCTGGGGTCATGATGGGTAACTCATTAAATACCCTCAGGTTGGGAGGGGGTCAGGAATAGTGTAAGCCTCTAAGGAATTTTGGAAGCAAGGTTTCCAGGACCTTGAGGGGCTAGCTGTTGCTAGGGAAATGCCATTTATTACCATTTAATAAAACTTCAGTCATAAGACCCTTCAGATATGTATCAGGGGGCCAATAAGCTTGGAGTATGATTGCCGCATATATCTTGGGGCATTTGAGATAAAGGAAGTAGACTTACAGGATCCTGGAGGGATAATGTTAAGCTTAGGTTCTCTTTTGCCTATAGCAAAGTGTCCTCATCTGAGGCAGCTGAGCTCCTAGAGGGAGGTTACTCTGCCGGTTTCAAGGACTTGTCAATGGGCTGTAGGCAGTAAGAGAATTTAATTTTTCATTCTGCCTTAGTTTCCCCCATTACCAGGGCAAGCACTTAAGCCCGTTTTCTTTGTTTTTGGGTAGCCAGGAGTGTCCGATGAATATCACACCCATCCCACCGGGCAGGGTGGGTGCTTGCTTGTGCTTTGCCCTCAGCTTGCCTCATGCTCCCTCATCAATACGTATCCTGCCCCCCCCAAAACAAAATCCAATGGGGCCCCTGGGTGGCTCAGTCGGTTAGGCGTCCGACTTCAGCTCAGGTCATGATCTCACTGTTTGTGGGTTCGAGCCCTGTGTCAGGCTCTGTGCTGAGAGCCTGGAGCCTGCTTCAAATTCTTTGTCTCCCTCTCTGACACTTCCCTGCTCACTCGCGCTTTCTCTCTCTCTCTCTCTCTCTCTCAGAAATAAAACATTTTTTAAAAATCCAAAAAAAATGAAGACTGAGGAAATAGACTTTTGAATTTGAGGATTTGCAGATTATTAATGACCTTCCAGGAGGCCAGTTTCAGATTATAGAAAAGAACAGAACCCAGAACAAAGGGAAGAAGTTTATCTTCATTTATCTGGAGAAAACTTGGGGTGGTGGGCGCTGTTGGGGGTGGGGTCGGAGCCGATGACCAAGAAAATTCTTGGGATGTCTTTGGTGCAAAAAGGTGATTTTTATTAAATCCTAGCTTTTTCTTGTAATTTCCCAAGATACTCATATACTGATGGAGACCCATGTCCTGCAGGACTGACCTCTCTGTTAACCATTTGTTCTCTTTCCTTTGTTCTTGGGCAACCGGAAGTGCCTGAGGAATATCACACACATCCCTCCTGGGGCTGGGGGTGTGCTAGCTTGGGCTTGGCCCTCAGTTTACCTTACGGTTCCTCATCAGAACTATTTTAATTTAGCAGTGAAAAAGAACAGGAAGATTGATTAGAGTCAATTTTGTTTCAAAACAGTGGAGATCTTCATAGATCTTGCACACCTGTTAAATTTTAACATAAAATAACACTTGGCTCAGGAAATGTTCCCTGAAAGAATGTGTAAACTTTCTAGGACATGCCTAATGTTTCTAGGACATGGTTATGATTTAAGAGATTAAGACCCCGAAACCTATCAATTATACTTTCCCTGGGTGGATGTAGAAACGAAGAACTGACAAAGGAGTGCTGTGTTGATAATCCATGTGACCTATTTTGAATACCACATGAACTGCATCCAATGTTATGAAGAAGGGCCTCATCATAGAATTAACAGCATAGTCATTAACGGATTTTAGGAACCCAGACCCTCTTTTCTTTTGTGGTCTGGACCTAGGAGGTTTTTAGAACTTGCGGAGGCTGCAGGAAGAGCCACATAGCAGCATCACTACCACAGCCCAGACCACAATGCTTTGTTCTTTTGTCAGGAGACAAAAGTGACAAATAAACCTTGTGTCCTTGAACTGATTTTAAAATTTAGGATTTTGTTTATTCAGAGTTTTTTGCTCATTCAATCTCATCCAATCTCAAGAAGTGCAAAGATGTTAGTCTGACTTCTGCCCGATTCAAAAAGGCAAGAAAGGTATCTTTGTTTCCTTGACCACAACCTATTCTGGAGAATTAATTTCTCGTAAGATTCAGAGGCTGCTAGTTCCGTGTCTTGAATTACTAGTTTCCATTGAATATCATCAAACCTGCTTAAAGATTTCTGCGAAACCTCATTTGAGGGAGACTGAGTAAGGTGATGGAAAACTATCTTCAAGGGCTATTGCTAGAAAGATGGAGGGAAAATAGAAGTTAATGAAAGGCAGCTTCAAACATAATTACAGCTAGGCAGAAGGAAATTCCTCTACTCCTGAATTCAATCTGGTTTCATACAGAAAATTTCCTACAGAAATGATCTGGGATCATTATTTGTGTGTTCTTGATTCATTTTAGGAATGTAGTGCTTTGAAAATTAATACTGAGATTAATAGCATTTACTGACATTGCATTTTTTGTCTTAAAATTTAAAATTAAAATACTGAAAATGCCATAGTGCTATAATTTTTACTACTGATGGCTAACCTTGTGATTTGTATTGGCTGCCTTTTTCTTTGTTTAATTGTGTGGAATTAAGGAAATCATTAATGGGGGGAAATGATGTGGAGGACGGTGCTGGACGGAGGCAGATAGTGCCCACCCTGAACTCCGTTTCCAGAGCCTGGCAGGAGGGTTTTTGGATCAAATGGCGTTTCTGATTTAAAAGCCCATTACTCTATAACAGGAAGTGATGATATTGCTGCCACTGTAGATTATTTCTTAGCTTGACCTTTATTGTGTTTGATTTTTGTGATTGCATCTCTTTTTTAAACTTCTGGGTGTAGGCTGGAGAGAATTCTTTCCCATGTCCTAGGGAGTGGTATTAAAATACATTGATTTTGTTCAGTAGTTTCGTTTCACACTTACTTATAGATAAAGACCCATTCAGTGTGGATGTGACAGTGTTGAGTTCGGGTATGCCTTGCTCTAATGACATTTGATTAAAAAAAAAAAGTAAAAATTCACGAAACTACTCCTGACACAGGTCCACGAAGTACATTGGCGTTACTTTTTATGCAGACTAGATTTGTTTCCCAGTACGAACAGTACAGGCCGGGGGTAAGTGTTTTCCTTTTGTTAATTGGAGATGAATGACATCTGGAGTTTTTCCCCCTCTAAGGATCCTATTTTAGGGAGTTGTTATGGAAGGATGAATTTGTATTGCTGAAGGGAACTTTTAGGCCATTTAATCCTGTTGTCATTTGGGGGGAACTGAGGCCTGGAGAGGGAAGATGACTTGCCCAAGATCTAAGGGTGAGAGAATTGTACCTAACTTCTCAGATACCTGCTTTTTTGACCATCACTTAAATTCCAGACCACACTTGTCTGTCCTCATTTTGGGCCTCTTTAGTTCTTGGCTTTTAGGTCAAAAACATGTGGCCCAAAGGCCTCCAAGGGATTTCGCTCGACCCAGCTACCGTTCACAGTTTCTTAGAGTTTGTTGCCAACATTTGAGAGGTTATCACACAAAACTTTAGCTTTCCAGCTTCTTTTTGAATAATTACATTGGGAAGTTGGGTAACATTAGGTCCCCATGCGTGAGTGACTGCTGCCCCCTTTGGATGGGACTAGTATCTTCGGGTTCCTCACTTGGTCTTCCGTCACCGCCTTGTGCCCCTCATGGTCTTGGAAGAATGACTCTGCAGCAGTTTGAATTTGAAACCTCTCCTCATCCTAATGAGGTCTAGTTCCTGGGTGTTTCTTGCCTTCCATGATTTCTAATGTGTATTATGGCCCCTTAGACATTTTATGTTTATATATAGAAGCATTCTTTTTTTGTAGATCTCTGTTGACATAATAACCCACCCACCTTAATTCCAGAGCCTAGAGTGTAGAACATGATTGACGAATACTTAAAACCGTAGAACAAAGGACTTTAAATTTTTCTGTAATAAGCCAGATGGTAAATATTTTAGTTTTTGCAGGCTACCTGGTCTCTGCTGAAATCAGTCAGTCCTGCTGCTGTGGTATGAAAGCAGCCTAAGACAAAAACCAAAAAAAATGGATATGACTTATAGTTCAATAAAACTTGATAAAAACAGTGGGCCAGATCTGACCTATGGGCTACATTTTAGTGACATATGTCATGGAATTTGAGTATTATAAGAAAACTTTAACACTTTGAGTTACCACGTATTTTTCTATTTATACTTCATATTTCTTAAGCCTTTACAATATCTCCCCTTTTTATGAATCTCCATGGCTGCCTACACGAGCAAGAATTTATTTACAGCACAGTCTCTCTGCTAGTGAGGAGAGTAAAGGATGGATAATTTCAGCATCTCTGCTTGAATACATATTTGTATTTATATAAATAGCAAGCTTTTGTAGTTGCCTAACTTATTTTAGACTGTTAATTCCCAGCAGTGTAAATCTAGATTTAACAGCGTATTTTCAGAAATTCTGTGACCCCTATTTTCTCAAGATCCTACGAGGACAGTTTAATGACACTAATGGTTTTAAAGAAGGGAGTTGTCCTATAGTGTCCAGTGACCTGCCACCTACTTCTTGAAACCTTTCGGAACCTATCACTGAGCAGGTAATATGCTACTATTGTTAATACTCGACCTGTTCTTTAAAACAATTAAATGATATCTTTGTAGCCATGTTTGCAAGAAGCTATTGTTGACCCTGTGAGAGGTACTCCAATTTTTAAGTTCATGAGGTTGCATACCCCTAGAGATGTGGACCCAGAGTTTCATTCATATAAACATTATATTGAAAAGATAGGGGCAACTCTTCCCCCTTTGGGAGGACGACAATCTTAATTATTGGAAAGCCCTGAGGAGAATGTCTTAGTTCCATTTCTTGCTTACAAACTGGTCTAACAAACCAGTAACTGTGGCTTCAGGCATTTCTGAGTTCAGAGGCACAGGCAGAGTCATTAGAGGTGACTTGCTTACCTCCCTTTTCAGCTCTGCTTTACTGTATTGACTCCATCTTTAAGAGGTAGGCCATCCTACCTCTTAGGATGGCAAGAAGCTACCAGAAGCTCTACATTTGCATTCTGGCCCTTACACACTTCCTCCCAAGAAAAGACTTGTTCCCAATAATTAGGACAAAAGTCCTGTGCTAGAAGTCTGATTTCTTCTGATTGTCCTGGCTTAGGTTGCATCCATTCATGAGCCAGATTGTGTGACCACAAGGTATGAGCTTGTGATTGGCCAGGCTGGCTTCTATACCCCTCTCTAGAGCTGAAGATGGGCTCACCTTTGCCCAAACCATATGGACTTGGTGGGGGAAGTGGTGTTATGCATGATAAATCAAGGCGTAATTGCCGGAAGTAGAGTTTAGAAGGCCTTTCTCGAAGTAGGATTGCAAAAAAATTTCCCCTATATATTCTTGAAATATTTATTACTATTATTGTTAGTATTATTTTACCATTTAGCCCTTGAATTTATCCGGATTTAACATGTAATTTAGCACTCAATTATGTTATTTCCCCCAGTTAAATTGTGTGTTCCTTCATATCAACTCTTTTAAATCCTCCTCTACCTGCCATTCTCCTATATAGTAGGCGTTCAGTAAACATTTAGACTCAGAGATTTTGAGAATTGGAAGGAATCTGTTATTCCTTCGACCAATACTATTTCAAGTCTAACAGCCTTATTTTACAGATAAGGACGCCAAATCTTTGAAAGACCACTGGACTTGCTCAGGGACTAGGACTCTTTAAAGCAGGTGTTGGGACTCAAACATAGTTCTGAGTTTTTGTGACAATAAAACCAAAGCCTGGTTCATGAATGGATTGATTACAGACCAAATAATGCATTCTTTTCTAAGGTCAAAGATGCCTTTGGTAACAAACCAATAAGAATAAAAACTCCTCTAATAGTTTGGTAAGTTTGGATTTCTAGAGACTGATTTTTATCATGGACTGAAACTCCACAGATAGGTTGGTCAAAGGATGGGTAGGATTTCTAAGACCCAAAAGACAAATGAGTTGAGTACAGTTGTCTAAGTATGACCCAAGGAGGGCGTATGCAGATGGAGAAGCAAGGGAGGACCTGAGAAATGGCTGAAAGTAGAAGGGGATAGGAATGAGAGGCTGTGTTCAGGGGATGTTAGCTCTGACTGCCACATGGCTGGTGGTATATGTCGTGCACCATTCTGTCCTCATGTGGTGGTAGAATCATTAGGAGAGAGGCACACAACTTTCTCTGGCCCTGCTGCTATACTGTGAAACCTTGAGGGGCTTGATGTGGGGGCATGGTGACATGGCCCACCCTTCCACACATCTACAGGGACTGCAGCTCAGTTGGGTGTCCGGAACACAACAGTGTGGCAGTGTTCTCGAGGGTGAGGCATATACCACAGGTGGTGGCACAGAGGGAAGAAGACCCAGCTGTCATGAAAACGAAGTCTTCTTGATGTGGACTGGAGCCTGAACTTTTTCTTGGGAGATATTTTTTCCTTTGTTGATGGATAGTAGGACTGACAGAACAACAGACATGAGAGGGGAATGGAAATTTATCTTTGGGGAACATCTCTTGGCTCTGGGCCTGTGGGTTCTAGGAAATGGTGAACGTCCAACAGCAAATAGGTAATAGTTCAAGATCATAGTTGAGATAATTTGGTTTCTACTTTCAGAATACTTGCGCTGTATAAAAAGCTATAGGAAAGAACATAAGGTCCAGACTAATGGAAATGTCTGTCTAGGACTAGGAAGGGTGTCCAAGGCTCAAAGATGCAGGCAGACAAGCAGGAAACAACAGATGGTTCTGTTCTTAAGTCCTGGGTTGCAAAAGGTGCTTGTGTGTGTACACGCACGTGGGTATGCATATTTTTATGTTGGGATGAAGTCAAGTTGAATGGTTAATGTATTCTACTGAAGACAGTAAATTATATAATACAATTATCCTGCCATTTGTTGAGTTATTATTTGAGAAGCCTACTAAAAATGATATAATCTTGAGCATCTTCTCCTGTGTCAGTTGGCATTCTGTATGCCATCTTTACAAAAATGTCTACACAGGTCCCCGCCCATTTTTTAAAAATTTTGTTTGAATGCTTGTTTATTTTTGAGAGAAAGACAGAAAATGAGCAGGGGAGGGGCAGAGAGAGGCAGACACAGAATCCAAAGCAGGCTCTGGGCTCCCAGCTGTCAGCACAGAGCCTGACGCAGGGCTCAAACTCAGGAACTGTGAGATGGTGACCTGGACCAAAGTCGGATGCTCACCCGACTGAGTCACCCAGGTGCCCTGCTCTGCCCATTTTTCATTGAAAATTTTTGGTGTTGAGTTGAAGTTCCTTACATATTTTAAATATTAAGTTCTTAACAAATATATCATTTGCAAATATCTTTTCCCATTCAGTAGGTTAGCTTTTTGTTGATTTCCTTCACTGTGCAGAGCTTTTTATTTGGGGGTAGTCTCAATAGTTTCTGTTTCACTCACCAGTGGAGACCTAGGTAGAAAAATGTTTCTATAGCCAATGTCAAAGAAATGACTGCCTATATTTTCTTCCAGCTTTACAGTTTCAGGTCTCACATTAGGTCTTAAATCCATTTTGAGTTTATTTTTGATTATGATATATAACAAAGTGGCTCAGTTTCATTCTTTTACATATAGCTGCCCAGCTTTCCCAGCACCATTTATTAAGGATACTGTCTTTTCCCATTGCATATTCTTGCCTCTTCTGCTGTAGATTAATTGACCATATAAGCGTGGGCTTATTTCTGGGCTCTCTCTATTCTGTTCTATTGAGTGATGTGTCTGTTTTCTTGCTAGTAACATACTGATTAGATTACTGCGACTTTGTAGTATGTCTTGAAGTCTGAGCTTGCACTACCTTCAGCTTTGTTCTGTTTTCTCAAGATCAGTTTAGCTATTCATGGTCGTCTGTGGTTCCTTAAATTTTTAGTGGTGTAGTTCTGTGAAAAATGTTGCTGTTTTGATGGGGATTGCATTAAGTCTGTAGACCACTTTGGGTAGTACGGACATCTTTAGTGATGTTCAGCATCCCTAATCATCAGGGAAATACAAATCAAAACCGTAATGAAATACCACCTCCTGCCAGTCAGAATGGCTAAAATCAAAACCACAGGAAATAGGAGTGTGAAGAAAAAGGAACTCTTGGGCACCATTGGTGGGACTGCAAATTGGTAGTCTGGGACTGTGGGAAAACAGTACAGAGGTGCCTCAAAAAATTAAAAAGAATTACCATATGATCCACTAATTCCACCACTGGGTATTTACCTGAAGAAAATGAACATACAAATTTGAAAAGATCTGTAAGCCCCATGTTTATCACGGCGTTATTTACAGTAGCCAAGACCTGGAAGCAACCCAGATAACCATCAATAAATGAATAAAGATGTGATAAATGAATAATAAATGAATATGTGTATACATACATATGATGGACTATTAGCGATAAAAAATAATGCTGTCTTGCCATTTGTAACAAGAATGGACCCTCGAAGGTATAATGCTAAGGTGAATTAAGTTAGAAGGACAATACCATATGATTTTCACTAGTATGTGGAACTTAAATGAACAGACAAAAAAACAGACTCTTGAAAAAAGAAAACTAGTTCTGGGGATGGTAGAGTGGGTGTGCGGGAATGGTGAAATTGATAAAGGAAGTCAAGAGTACACTCAATGAGCACTGAGTAATGTATAGAATTGTTGAATCTTTATATTGTACACCAGAAACAGTGTCTGCTAGTTATATGTCAAAATCAAAAAAACAAAGCCAAAACATAGAAGAGAGATGGTTAGAGGGTGAGGAATTTAAAAAAAAAAAAAAATGTGATCTTGGAAAACAGAACCACCCTGTGATGTAAGTATAATTATTTTCATTCTGTGCATGAAGAAATAAAGCCAAGTAAAACACCTTCAAAAAGAGTATCTAAATATCTAGAGTGATTCATTTCTTTATGATTCTGAATAATGTAGGGTCTTCTTAGTAGGATCTTTTTTATTAATAGAACCATTGAATGAATTTAGATTGCTTGACATGGTTGCACTTTGGCAGACTTATTTAAAACAATTTTTTATGGAGGTATAATCAACATGCAGTGTTATATTAGTTTCACATGTACAACATAGTGATTCAACAGTTGTATACATTACTCCGTGCTCACTGTGATAAGTGTAGTTACCGTACAACATTATTACAGTATTAATTATATTCCCTATGCAATAGTCTTTATCTCTGACTTACTTTATGACTGGAATTTTGTACCTCTTAATCCCCTTTATCTACTTCACCCATCCCCCTACCTACCTCTCCTCTGGCAAGCACAAGTTTGTTCTCTGTATTTCAGAGTGTGTTTTTGTTTGTTCATTTTATTTTTTAGACTCCACATAGAAGTGAAATCATGGTATCATTCTTTCTCTGACTTATTTCACGTAGCATAATACCCTCTAGGTCTGTCTATATTGTTGCACATGGCAAGATCACATTTTTTTATGGCTAAATTATACTTGATTATACATTTGATCACTTTTGTTTTTAATGGTTTATTTATTTCTGAGAGAGAGAGAGAGCGTGAGCGGGGAGGGTCAGAGAGAGAGAGGGAGGTACAGAATCTGAAACCGGCTCCAGGCTCTGAGCTAGCTGTCAGCACAGAGCCCGACGCGGGGCTCGAACCCACGAACTGTGAGATCATGACCTGAGCCGAAGTCGGACGCTCAACCGACTGAGCCACCCAGGCGCCCCTTGATCACATTTTTTATTCACCTATGGATGGACACCTGGGTACCTTCCATATCTTGGCTATTGCAAATGCTGCAGTAAACATAGGGGAGCATATATCTTTCTGAATTAGTGTGTTTGGTTTTTGGGGGGCGGATATCCAATAGTGAAATTGCTGGATCAGATGGTATTTCTATTTTTAATTTTTTGAGGAACCTCCATACTGTTTTCTACAGTGGCTGCACCAATTTACATTCTCACCAACAATGCACTGGGGTTCCTTTTCCTCTATATCCTTGCTAGCATATGTTACTTGTCTTTTTGATTCTAGCCATTCTGATTAGTGTGAGGTGATCTCATTGTGGTTTTGATTTGCATTTCTTACAGGCTTATTTTCAATAGAATAATTAAAGATTGGGACTTGTGAGTATCATTGGCAGTATTAAGTATCACTAGTAACTTGAAGTTTGAAGACTCTGTTCATGTGGCTGTATATTTATTATTGGATTACTGATGGGACTGGGTGGTTCCTAACTAGTATTGCTGACCCAAAAGGAAGGCTTGTTCCAAAAGACTAGCGTCTTAGCTGTTTACCTTGATCATTCTTACTTGTGTTGTTAGAAGCATTAAGTTACCTGTCAGAGAAGAATACTTTAAGAGAAACACTGTTACTTCCTAGGAGATCTTTAAAATGCTACCTGAGATAGCCTACAGTTGAGGAAGGAGACCATAAAAGCTTTCTGAGTCAGTAAGAAGTCAATAAAATACTAGATGACTACAGACAACATTGCAGAAATGGATTTCAGTTATGTGGGTAAAATAAAATACGGAATGTGCCTTTAAAAAAAAGTACCTAAAGGCTGGCATTTATAAGTTGGGGTTTTAAGAACAGTAACTAATAATTGATGAAATTTTGAATATTAAAGAATCTGAGAAAATTAATTTCAGTAATGTTGCTCTGAACTATAGGGTGAAGTCCTCAGTGAAAAATCTTAAAGTTCTAACAATTCTAGGGGAAGCAAACATTCCTTATTAGCATTCTTATTTTAGAAATGCATATTGCAAGGGAAGGATAGAGATTTTAAAAACATTTTGAAGAAACACAGAATGGTTCAGTAATGTATAAAAAAAAGGGGGGGGGGCGGGAGACTGAGAAAGGTAGGAGTTGGGCTGTATTCAAAGGAATACACAGAATGGCCGCAGTATTCACAGTATTCAGTAGAAGGAAAGCCAACCTAGAGGAAGCAGAACTCACAGCGATAGTGAGTTCAATAGGCAGTTTTTCACTCTGACTCCAAAGAGCGCAGCATTTCCCTGTCTTCTATGCTAACATCAAAACACATCAGAGTTTTAAGTTCCCCTTCTATTTTCCTTCCCTTTCTTCCTTGAAAACATCAGATGTTACATAAGCTATGAAGGTCTGACTTGTGTACATTACACGTGCCTAGAATCCAACCCAGGCGGATCTGAGTCAGTGATTTGGGCGCAGGCAGGATCCAGAGATTTGCTGTTCTCAAACATTGCCCCTGGTCGGGAGCCACTGGAGTGAACTCCCAACTCTGTACCAAGTCTAACTAGAACTCGGAGAGTCTTTCTTTTTCTTTTTCTTTCTTTTCTTTCTTTTCTTTCTTCTTTCCTTCTTTCCTTTCTTTCTTATCTTCCTTCCTTCCTTCCTTCCTTCCTTCCTTCCTTCCTTCCTTCCTTCCTGTTTATTTTGAGAGAGGGAAGAGGGGAGGGGCATGGAGAGAGGGAGAAGACCAAGCAGGCTCTGTGCTCTGAGCACAGAGAGCGATGCAGCCTAGAACTCCCTAACCATGAGATCATGACTGGAGCCGAGAATAAGAGTTGGGCACTTAACTAACTGAGCTACTCAGGTTCCCCTAGGAGAGGATTTCTAGTCATGACTGGGAACCCTGTTGTGAAGGCCAGTCTTTGGTGTGTTCATTTATTCCACAGACATTTTCTGAGTGTCTCCACTGAGGAAACTATGTGCAGGCATTAGGGCTTTGACTCAACGAGAGTGTTTCTAGTCTAGTTGGCAGGGAGAGATGGGGTGGTCCCAGCAAACTCCTAAATAGGTAGAATACAGTATTCTGTGTGTTATAGAAAGGATATAGATAGGTGGCTGTTTGAACACGGATGAGGTATACCTAATGTACTCCAGATTAGGAACGTACTCCAGATTAGGAATTTTTGATGCTCTATAATTTTGCAGCAGAGTACCCCATTCTTGATACATGTATGGTCATATACATCCTTTTTGGAAAACATTTTTAGTTTAAAGGAAATTAAAAATCTGATCATTTAATACCATCTTTTGAGATAAGGGATGCTTGAATGTTGGAAAACAGAATCTTGGGTGCTAGATCTGTCTAGGGGAGGCCGATCTGGTGGCCCCTGTCTTCCAGGATCCAGCCTCCTACCTTGTTGCTTCATCTGCAAAGCATCGCTTAAGGCTCATTGTACAAAATGGCTCTTTGAGCACAATCCATGATGCCCACATTTCAGATGGTGGGAAGAAAGAAGGGCAAAGAATAGTATGTCCCTTTCCCTTAAGGAAACAGATGAGTTTCATCCCAGTTTTGCTTATGTTTTAGAAGTTGGTCACATGGTCATACTTTTTTTTAAATATTTGTTTACTTATTTATTTAGAGCAGGGGAGGCACAGAGAAAGGGAAGAGCAAGAATCCCAAGAGAAAGTGACGTGGTTTGTGAGATCATGACCTGAGCCGAGATCAAGAGTTGGACACTTAACTGACTGAGCCACCCAGGTGCCCCTTTCACATGGTCATACTTAAACTCAAGTAAGACTAAAAAATACACATTTTCCCCAGAGGACTGTGGACCCTGTTCTCTTACAAAGGAAGGAGAGGGAAATCTATGCAGCAGAACCCCTCCCTGACAGCCTCAGCTAGAGGGACACGCCTCCTGTGCCCCCAGGGAAACGAAGGACTATGAGAACTTTTTTTCTCAAGTGACTGGTTACCGTGGAAGTCGTCTTACCACACGTATCGCCTTAGCTGTACTCCCATTTGGGGTAGAAAAGCAAGTTTTTCACCTGATACATACCTATATTTAAGTGTAGAAGGGGTATTTGAACTGCACTTTGTACATGCCTTTTTTAAACCATAAAGATTAAGGTCTTAGATGATAGGGTAAGTTAATTCTAGATAATAGGAAATTCTACAAAGACCTGGATTTTAGTTCTGATCCAACCATGTACTAACCTCAAATCTTAGAAGCATCTCTACCTACAAAAGCACCGCAGTATTTTACTCAGGATTATTGCTATGGATTAGATTAACAGTTGTATTTTTAAGTGAAATTTTATCTATCATTCGCCAGACATAAACATCAGGGCCAAAACCTTTGGACAGTTACAATCTGTCTATCTTGGGTCCAGTGTTCTTATCTCTAAGAGTACCTTTCTGGCTCACGAAATGTGTTGATGGCAGTATTCCTTATTACAGCAACATGATCTGTTTCAGTTGAGGGTGATTTGGAAAACACTTGCCATTTAACCTTTACTCAAGGTTTCTCTTGTTTTTTGAAGTGACAGTCTGTGAAGTTGGCTTACTGTCAAGGTCATCTTCCTGAGTCAGAAGTGCTGAAGAATAGGAATTTTAAGATTGCTGTAGAGATAACTACTT
Source organism: Hyaena hyaena (assembly GCF_003009895.1). Classification (NCBI taxonomy): domain Eukaryota; kingdom Metazoa; phylum Chordata; class Mammalia; order Carnivora; family Hyaenidae; genus Hyaena; species Hyaena hyaena. The sequence goes on from NW_024081544.1 coordinate 620,901, forward strand.
ATTCTAGTGGCCCATGTTCTTGAAAAATATTCTTTGGTGGAGTAACAGAGGAAGAATGGGGCATCCTCTGTGTCTGAAATTCATGGTCTTCTGTCTTGTGTCGTGGGCTGCTTTTAGAAGTCGGGAAGGGGACACTCACTGTCCACTTCCTTAATGTTCTAACAATCCCTGGATTTTTTTGTCGTTGTTCTTGTTGTCTTTTAAGGCCAGGTTTGGGGTGATATTTCAGGGTTAGAATTAGGAGCTGGCTGGGCTGGGACCTGGGAAAACGGATATGTGGGGTTCTTATAGGGCATAGAGGCTCCCCCATCCCTGAATCTGAGCTTTACCCTTAGCCGAAAGATTGAGTGACTGCACTGCTCCCTCTTACTGTATTCCTATTTTGGTTTCCCACTTGGTTAAACTTAGGGGTGAGGTGGTCATGTCGACAGACCCCACGGATCTGGGGAGTTAGTAATATAGAAAGAGTGACCACATGCTTTCCTTTCCTCCTCTGAATGTTCTTCCACACCTTTAAGAATCTGAAGATGCTATAACTATGTTTATGTTCTGTGACATTCTTGTATGTTCGTGTGTGTGTGTTCTCCATTTAAAATTTAGACCACATCAGACTCCATTTTGGAGTAAGCTGTGAAGCGGGGACACAACTTTGTTTCCCTCTTTGGTTAGTCATTGCTTAGCCCCATTTGCTGAATAATCCACCTGTTCCTGCTGTTTAAGATGCTACATTAACCACAGAGGGAACAGTGTTTTCCGTTAAGAATGTCTTTTTGAAGATTCTGCATCTTGTGCAGAGGATCACCTCCATTTCTCTTAATCAGCTACAGTGGTACCCTCTGGGGGCAACAATCTGAAACAGCTGATGTTTGGTGTGCCAGGTCACAAACTGCCATATTCTTGAGTTTGTATTTTTAAGAGTTGTACTTAGTTTTGTGTATATACAAACTTTATTGATAATCCTTTCCTGCTATTCCAAATTGACCTAATGCTAATTTATATAAATGCTCCTGCATCCTAATCAGTTTGCATATATCCTCAGTTGTATCTTCTCCCCTTGATTTTTTTTTCCTGTTTATATTGATCTAATACGCCATCAGCAGACTGCTTTAATTTTGATAATTGTATGGTTTAGTATTGTAGGATATTTCTCTACTGCTAGAAAAAGTAAGGCGAGTGGAAAAGGAGGCAAACAATACATTTCCTTACAGGCAAGTGACACGGAAATTGTACACGTCACTTCCCGCTCACACAGATGGCATCGTATGGCCACATTAGACGGAAAGAGGCTGGAAACTCCATTTGGGCCATGAGTCCGGCTAAATTCGATTAGTAAGGAAAACGCTAGGGTTCAGCATGCTCTTGTGGGGGCACTTTCCAGTTCAAGGAAGCCCTGAAAGTCTGGTGAAGTCCAGTGTAACTTGCCTGCCTCTGCTCTCAAGACAGCTCGCTGCTGTTTACGGGATACAGGTTCTCACTTCCCTGGGGTAAGGGTGTGTCCAGTGCGAGAGAGGTCTGTGTGTTAAGCCTTCAGGGAAAACTGGTTAGCCATTGCCCTGCCTTTTTGACTACAGTCTTAGCATTTCAACTTTTGAATGCTATCGTTTTGCGCCTTAGGAAAGTGCTTCAAATGGAGGAGACCTTGCACAATTTTGTCGCCTTTGTGTTGAGGGTGACAAAATTTCCTGTACTTTGCATGAATCCCACTCTAGACAAAGGTAATTTGTATCATAATGAATCCCAGACCAATGGTAAGGAAGCATAAACTAGCAGTTTCCCTTATAACATGAACACATTTAGGGCAGGATTGAAAATTAAATCCTGCTTCATATATTGACCACTCTTACCCTTTTGAGATACAACTGATCTATATTAGTTTCATGTGTACAACATAATGATTCAATATTTATATACATTTCAGTTTTTTAAAATTTCTGTGTTCAAAGAAGCAACATTTAAACGTTTGTGAGACAATTTTAGTTGACTGATAAGAGGAAGTTGTAATTCTTTGAGTACAGGAAGAGGATTTTAGTAAAATGTGACAAAGGTCTAAAAAATTACTCCAGTAGGCTTTTTAAAAATGGGATAAGAGATTAGAGTTTTACTTGAAGAAAAGGTGTTTGTCCATAGCTAATAGGAAAAACTGGGTTTTTCTCCTAAGGTCAGGAACAAGACAAGAATGTCCACTCTTACCACTTCTATTTGACATAGCACTGGAAGTCCTAGCCACAGCAATCAGACAACATGAAGAAAAGGCGTTTACATTGATAAAGAAGTATAATGTTCACTATTGGCAGATGACATACTATATATAAAAAACTTCAAGGTACTCCACCAAAAAACTACTAGAACTGATAAATTCAGTAAGGCCGCAGGGTACAAAATCAATGCACAGAAATCTGTTGCATTCCTATACACTATTAATGAAGCAGCAGAAAGTGAAATTAAGAAAACAATCCCATTTATAAATGTAATGAAAACAAAAGATCAGGGAATAAACTGAACCAGAGATGAAAGACCTGTGTACTCAGAAAACTGGAAAAGATGGATGAAGGAAACTCCAGCTCTCTAGGTTATCTTGAAAGACATTCCATGTTCATGGAGTGGAAGAATATTAAAGTGTCTACACTACCCAAGCAATCTACACATTTAATGCAATCCCTATCTAGATACCAACAGCATTTTTCACAGCACTAGAACAAAAAACCACAAAATGTATGGAACCACGAAAGACCTTGAATGGATAAGGCAATCTTGAAAAATAGAAAAATGGAGGAACCCTAATTCAGATTTCAAGTTATATTATATATGGTAGTGATTAAAACAATATGTGCTGCTATAAAAGTAGACCTATCAATGAATGGAATAGAACAGAAAACCCAGAAACAAACTCCCAATTACATGGTCAATCTTTGACAAAGGAGGAATGAATATCCAATAGGAAAGACGGTTCATTCAACAAATGGTGTTGGGAAAACAGCAACATGCAAAAGAATGAAACTGGACCACTTCCTTATACCATACACAAAAATAAACTAAAAATGGATTAAAGATTTAAATGTGAGACCTGAGGGGCACCTGGGTGGCTCAGTTGGTTAAACATCTGACTTCGGCTCAGGTCATGGTCTCACGGCTCGTTGGGTTCAAGCCCTGCATTGGACTCTGTATTGACAGCCAGCTCAGAGCCTGGAACCTGTCTGCAGATTCTGTGTCTCCCTCTTTCTCTGATCCTTCCCTGCTCACGCTGCCTGCCTCTCTCTCTCTCTCAAAAATAAAACATTAAAAAAATTAAAAAATAAACGTGAGACCTGAAACCATAAAACTCCTTGAATTACTTCATAGGCAGTAATAGCTGATATTGGCTGTAGCAACATTGTTCCTGATAGGCCGCCTGGGGGTAGGGAAATAAGAACAAAAATGAACAACTGGGACTCCATCAAGAGTTTTTGCACAGTAAAGGAAACAACAAAACTAAAGGCAATATACTAAATGGGAGAAGATAATTGCAAAGTCTATATCTGACAAGGGGTTAGTATCTAGACTATGTGAAGAACTGACCTAACACAATACCCCCAAAATAAATTAATAAATGGGCAGAAGACACGAACAAACATTTCTTTAATGAAGTCCTGCAGATGGCTGACAGACACATGAAAAGAAGTTCAGTGTCACTCATCAGGGAAATAAAAATCAAAACTATAATGAGATAACACCTTACATTTGTCAGAATAGCTAGTAACAACTCAAACAAGTGCTGGTGAAGATGTAGAGAAAAACGAACTCTTACACTATTCATGGGAATACAAACTGGTGTAGCCACTGTGGAAAACAGTATGGAGGTTCCTCAAAAAATATAAAACTCGAACCACCCTATGATCCAGGAATTGCACTATTGGGTTTTTACCCATAGAATACAAAAACACTACTTCAGAGGGATCATGTACTCCTATGTTTATTGCAGCATTACTTACAATGACCAAACTTTGGAAGTAGCCCAAGTATCCATCAATAGATGGATAAAGATGTGGCATATATGTACAATGGAGTATTACTCAGCCATAAAAAAGGAATGAAATCTTGCTATTTGTAGTAACATGCATAAAGAGCAAGAGAGTATAATGCTAAGCCAGATAGGTCAAAGACAAATAGCATATGATTTCACTCACATGTGGAATTTAAGAAACAAAGCAAAGGAGGAAAAAGACAAATCAAGAAACAAATTCTTAACTATAGAGAACAAACTGATGGTTGCTGGTAGAGAGGTGGGGGTGGAATGGGGGAAATCAGGGATGGAGATTAAAGAACACACTTATGATTTAAAAAAAAAAAAAAGTGACCCCCTCCCCCAAAGTGGTTTAATTTAGATATATCCAGTGGGCAGTATGTGAGTGAGTGAAACATTGGCACGTTATGAAAGATCAGGATTTCATACAAGTATTGACAACAGATTTATTCTTGGCGGGTCTGCCCCATTTGTGTATGTTGCTGAATTGGAAAATTGGAAGTACCATTGTGTTCAGATAAGAATGACTACTGGAACAAACATGCTTTTTTTTTTTTTGTGCCCCTTAGTGACTATAGTTTGGTGACACCACTGAAATTCTAGTTTTCAGTCAACCCTACCACTTTGAATGGAGATACCAATGCCACCATTTACCTAAGGACTTTATGTACCAGGCTGCTGTGGCTGAGGCTAGCTCTATAAAAACTCAAAGGTGGGAAGCGATACCAATGACCATGATGGTATTTTAGCACTTCCCGGGTCATAGATTTCGAGAGTTATGAAAGGAACATCCTATTCATCTAGTCAGATAATAAGCAATTGGAAAGGAGTTACCATATCAGCCAGAGTTTGGGAAGGTAGCCAAAAAGATTGTGTCATCATTGAAGGAAATAGACGTTATGTGTTCTGTTTATGAATGCACTAAAAAGTTCCTTTTCCAAATAAGACTCATGATTTAAAATCCAAATAGATCAGGTATGTTATTACTTAAACCTTCTAGTATTCTAGATGATGAAATAACTTCTTTCCATTTCATAAGATGCTTTGAGTCAATTATCTCTCTCACTTAATAAAAATCCCACTCTGATTATTCAGAATTAAAAGTGCTCATAACGTTAAATTACTATACAGAAGTATAGTAAAAAGCTCTTACTACTTTTTCCATTAATGCATGTTGTTAAAAATAACAGGTTTACCACATATTAACATATGTCTGTACTCATAAACATAGGTGTGCCTGTATACATTTTTAGAACATATATTAGACCATACCAGCCATTATTCTGTAACTTCATTTTTATTGATTTTTAATTTATTACTGTTTATTTTAAGAAAGAGAGTGCCTGCAAGCGCACTTACACCAGAGGGGCAGAGAGAGGAAAAGAATCTCAAGCAGGCTCAGCACAGATCCAGACATGGGGCTCAATCTCATGACTGCAAGATCATGACCTGACCTGAGCCAAAATCAAGAGTCAGATGCTTAACCAACTAACCCACCCAGGTGCCCCATGTAACTTCATTTTTAAAACTTAACTACTTCAGATATCTTTCCATGTCATTACATTATTAACGGAACCGTAAAGTCGTACATATTTTCAGTTCTGTTCTCCTAAGTCATTCTAGAGGAGGATGCACAGAGGTATAAGGTATACCCCAAGTATTGGTTCTTACTTTTCAGTGGCCCTTTTCAGAAATTAGCGTCATTGGAACGTAGGGCTGGTGAGTTGATGGCAGGTTTAATATCTGGAGACTGAACTGACAATCCCAGCTTTAAATTACTGAAAGTTAAAATTTATAAAAAAATACTTAAACCCAGTATTTTGAGTATCTGATGTGTATAATGGGCTCATAAAAACCTAAAAGATAATTTTCTCTAAGTATAGAAATGTGACTTTGGGTCCACATTTGCATTTAGTTATTGACTAAGTCCAAGCCAGATTTGGTTCCACATTGTCCTTTTAAAATATTCTGTCAAAAATCTAAAGTTGAGAATTTTCCTATGCTCCTAGATTACTATTTTATTATCTGAATTGTCTGGTAATCCAAATAAATTTCTTTTGTGTTCTGAGCTTATATGTCCACTAGAGGGTGCATTTTACTCTTTTTTTGACATGAGAGAAGTTTAAATCTATACTTGTGTTTTCTGTTGCATGAAGCTGCCTGTATTTAACTATCGGAAAGCAAATTACCTAAAATACTTAAACATGGGCCCTAGGAGTCTGTCACTTAAAAATGCAACTCATTAATATAAAACAACCATATTGCTATTAAAGTAATGGCTTGGCAGTAAATGCTTTGGGGAGGCCCCAGCAGGGGTCAGCGAGGGGTGGTTAGGGAAGCTTCATGAAGCTCAGACTTGGTATAGCATTGAAAGACCAGCGAAGGGCAAATAGGGTAGTGCACTGGTTCTCAAACCTTTGTGTCTCAGGAACCCGTTACTAAAACTAAAGGCCCCAAGGAGCTTTTATTTATGTGGATTGTAGCTCACAATATTTAATAGATTAGCAAACAAAACAAGTACTTTGGAAATATTTACTAATTCATTTAAAAATAAGCCGTTGCCTACTTATATGAGTAACACTTTTTCAACAAGAAATAAGGTCTATTTTCCAAAACAAAAAAAAAGAAGAATGGCATTGTTTTACATTTTTGCAAGTCTCTTTACCATCTAGAAAACTGCTAGATTCTCATTTTTTTCTGCATTTATGTTCTGTACTATGTTGCTTTGGGTGAATTATGTAAAGAAAATACAACCTCATGGAGATACGAAGTTGGAAAAGGGAGGTGTATTTTAATAGCCTTTCCAATAATTGTATTATTCTGTGGCTCTACACCGAACTTTCAGGTGGATCCTTTTTCTTTTAATCATTATTTTTGAGAGAGGATGGGAGAATTCCAGGCAGGCTCTGCACTTGATCTACGAACTGTGAGATTGTGACCTGAGCCAAAATCAAGAGTCAAGCTTAACCGAGTGAGCTATACCCAGTTCCCCTCAAGCGACCCTTTCTTAAAAGTTAGTTGGAATGCGGATTTTGAAGCCCTATCAGGAAATGTACAGTTTTGTTTAAAAAAAAATAAAAAAAGAGCTATTTGTCTGTCTTGGGTTTTGAAAGGATCTTCACCTGTGCATGGCTTTGTAATATTAGATATTGATCTTGGAAAATATTGGTTCATTTAGTTAGGTACATCCTCCAGATGTTGACACAATATAAGAAAAATCACATTTGTTAATATCACTGATTCATTCATCAGAAAAAGTTTTCACTACTGGGAATTCAAGTTTACAATGGCAGATAAAGGTTTTCCAAAAATTTAATTTTCATTTGAAAGTTTAAATTTTCTCATTGGCAACAAATGCAGTGTTTTTTTTTTAATTGACTCATTTCCTTTATTTTTGAGAAAGTGTTTATAAGATAACCCAGGTTTGAATAATTGTAGTTTTCCCCTTAGTCATCCTTTAAAGTCACAGTAGTATTGTATGGGAAAGAAAGGGCTAAACCAGTTGAAACACACTTTTCCTTGATATCATCCTCTTACTTTGGTAAATAGCAAACATACCGTATGTGTATTTCCCATATTATCACCCAGAATAATAAGGTAATAAAAATAAGTAACAAATACATAATAAAAACATGTCATGGTAATAAATAATAAGAAATCGTCCATGGCCAAAAGATCCTTCCAGAGTCTAAGACAGACTAATGAACTTAATAAGATCAGTGTTTACTGCTTCATCAAGGCCATTGTCAAGTGAAACTGACCCCTTTTTCACCAGTGCTTGGCAGCGAAAATTCCCGTGGTTCTTAGTTTGATGCTGTTGCCATGATTTGTGCTAAGGGGCCAGTGGTTCTCTTCATTTGTGCTTTTACATCATTAGTGCAGATGTTAACATGGTGTGAGAGGTAAGTACTGGCCTGGTATTAATATGAAAATAGTTTTGACTACTTGTCTTCTGTTTTTGAACCCCAAAGGCAACATGGAACCCTGCACTTTTCTTGGTAGGCCTTAAAATACAAACATTTTAGATAGGCTTGAATGTTAGGATAGCTTCTAATGCCGAGTTAAGGCTTAGCTTCCTTCTTGCTCTAGACAGTGAGGAACTCTTGCTTAATCTGGTCCTATCTCCCTGAGAATGGCACTTGACAGTGATACTTATTGAAGGTGTGCCGTATGGTAAATGTTAAGGATGCAACACTGACAAGATGGCCCCATACCTGCCTTCATGGAGCCAAGTGTCCTGTAAGGGATATAATCAAATGTCAGCAGTGTTCTGGGGATCCAGTGGAACCTCTAATCCCAGAAGGGGACAGACAGCATTATAGATCAGGGGGCAGACTCTCTGAGGGAACTAAGGTCATGTAGGCTAAGGCTTCTAAGCTTTAAGGAGGAGTCAGTCCAGCAAAAGGAAAGGGGGCTGTAAGGAGCAGGAGGAGGAAGAGGAGAGTTTCCGGAGAGGGAGTAAACTGTGCAAAGTCATGGTGGTAAGAGCCATAGGCGGTTGTTGGTGTGGCTAGAGTGCAGAGTGCTAAGGGTCTAGGATATTCTAACAGCCAACGCTGGCATACACAGGGAGGCACTGGCCAGAGAACCGGAAGTGCCCTGTCCGTAGTTCCTGTAGACAGTAGTTGCTAACTGGCTGAGTGGATGAAGGAAGGTGAGGAGTCCAGGACTTGAGGTTCGTGACATGGGTGACAGGTGGTTGGTGGCTGACATGTGTTCACTGAACTGGAGCACTCAAGGGACTCGCAAGTTCAAAAGAGAGGAGGATACCTTTGCCTCAGGAGATGCTGAGTTTAACGTACGTGTGGGGTATCCAGGTAAAAAATGTTCCCCACGCAGTGACCTTCTACAGTTCTGGAAATGAGGAGGTGGGGAGGTTGAGGGGAGAGCGTGGGAGGGTAGGTTGCTGACAGTAGTAAAAGTGTTGGCAAGGCTATTCTGGTGAATGTGGCCAAATCACCTAAACCTTCCGAATGCTTTTTACGTCTCTTGTAAAGTAGAAACAGTACTTTACTTGCCTGCATCACCAAGCTGTTGTCACTCAAAACTGAAGAAAATGGAGCAAAAGCACATTATAAAACCAAAGGACAGTATGTAATTATTACATGGGGATTAAAGGGGGGAAACGCTGGACACGTGAGAGCACGGAGGAGGCACCAGGGAGTGATGGCCAGGACTGTGCGAGGACAGAGGGAGGGGACCGGGTACAGGGAGGACTTGGTGATACCAGCACCCAGGGAAGGGAGGCTGTCCTGGCACCTGTACCAGTTGAGCTGGTGGGGGAGGGGATCATCTCCTTGAGAGAGGTAGGAACATCCGGAGAAGGGCCTTGTATGTTGGGAAGGGAACATCTTAAGAAAAGCCTACAGTGTATTTGAGGTGGTCTCCAGACCTCTTGGTGCATGTGTCCATTGGATGATTGGGAAGTGCCACTCAGGACACCCCCTCCTTTGTCCCCTTGCAGTTCACCTTAACTTTCATTTTCTGATTTTCTGCAGCATTTAGACCTAGCTGCCTCAGAAAGGTTTACTGGCCAGCACAGTGTTAATTTTAGAAAACGGAGTTTGAATGCCTTTACGACGGCCACACGTGCTTCTGTCCGCCACCAGCGTCTTTGTTCCCTCTTCCCCCCTTCTCCCTATTGCTGCCTCACAGATGGAGCTTTTCTGACCTGCCCTTCAGGTATTTGCGTTTGTGACCCCAGGTGGACAGCTGCCCTGGACTGCTTGGCCTAAGAGGGGAAAATGGTGAGGTGGGTGTGAGGATGGGGGAGTCAGAGGGAGCCCCTGTTGTAATGGAGTAGAGCGATCGCTGGGGTCAGATGGGAGTGGATTTAAAATTTTTTTATTTTGGAGAGAGCAAGCCAAAGTGCAAGTGGGGGAGGGGCAGAGAGAGAGAGAGAGAGAGAGACAGAGACACACACACACACACTCTCTCTCTCTCTCTCTCTCTCTCTCTCTCTCTCTCTCTCTCTCTCTCTCTCTCTGCAAAGCAGGCTCCAGGCTCTGAGCTGTCAGCACAGAGCCCAATGCGGGGCTCAAACCCATAAACCATGCGATCATGACCTGAGCCACAGTCAGCACTCAACCGACTGAGCCACCCAGGTGCCCTATGGGAATGGATTTAATTAACCTTTCTGTCTCCCACTGAGAGCTGCAGGATTTGGGGCAAGTTGCCTAACGTACACGAAACTTAGTTCCTCACCGGTAAAATGCACCTCCTTGCAGGCTTGCTGTGGGAGGGAACAGCATTGGGAAATGCGTATCACCGTGTGTGGCAGGTATGCGAGCAGCAAGTGTTAACAGGTCGCTGGTCAATTTGGGTCGGAATGTGAGGTTGAGATTTTGAAATAATTCAGTAATTCATGTGAGATTATCAGGAGTTCGGAAGGCTCCTTGGTTGTGAGGTTTCGTCTCTAACGCAAACTGTTTCTATTCAGCGCTCCTAGGCAAGGTTCCGTTTACAAGATGGGTGGCATATACTTAATAAACAGTACTTATCCAAGCCTTGGCTTTTCTGAATCTTGACCAAATATCATTAGGATATTTCAAAAGGGCAAAACGTCCTAGAACCCTTGTCAGTGCAAGTGACTTGCAAGCACCATCCTGTGCCTTTGGGTTCTTTTGTTAAGCGACTCCGCCCATTTGGCTTTAGAAGTTCTACACTCCAGCCCAACCCTCAGTGTATCCCCGGGGTTCTTTTTCAAGGCTACTCTGCCAAGGAGGGAGGCCTGCATTCCTGTATTGCTTTGTGTATGTGTGTATTTGAGGGGATGGGGATCAGACCATTTGGGGTAACCCAAGGCCCCCCAAGGAGTGTGTTTTCCAAATATTTCCCAAGAACAAGTCAATGATAAAGAAACTGCTAATTGCTGCTTTACAGTTCCTGGTTCTATGGAGGGGGTAGGCTATGGAAGGGTGAAGGCCGGTAGATTAGAGAAGGCTTCCCACTAAGAAAAACGTCCATGTAGGGATGGGGGGATGCGTTCCTGCCAGTCCTGTTGAGTTTGAGTCCATCTGGATTGTCCTGAAGCCTACTGCTTCTATTAGAATTTGTTAATGTGGCCCTGGATCCCACTCGGGAGAAGCCTTAGTTTCCAAAGTCACTTTGTCTTGAGGCAACTCTCACCTTCACCACCAGGAGTTGCCCACCCCCAATCCTTTCTGTATAACTGCAGTTTCTGCAGTGTGGTAGTTGCTTGAGCATTCCTTAGGAAGACTGAGTGAGAAACCCAAGGTATAAGGCCCACTCAGAGAGATTTTGATTTTGTAGGCCTAGTTCAGAGTTTGATCCTGATCCATGTGGTTTCTGAGCACATCCTTAGAAACATTGCCCTAGATCAGTGATTCCGAACCCTGGCTGCACATGGGAATCACCTGGGAGCTTAAAAAAAAAAAAGTACCAGTGCCTGAGTTCTATCCAATAGATTGTGATTTAATTATTGTGGTTAACAGCAGGTACACAGGCACCTAACACAGTTCATAATTCAGCATCAGGGACCCGGGTCAGTTTATTTCTGGATAAGATCTTGATGCTTAGTCTCTAAAATTGTCTCAGCAATTTTCTTATTATGTCTCCTTACGTTTTGCAATAGGTGTTCATACTTCAGCATTAGGATTTTTGGTTTGTGAACTTTCTTCCGTCACTTCTTAATTCACTGTCTCAGTCCGTTGTGTACACCCAGAGGATCTCCTGCAGAGTGTCCTTCCCCCTGCCACCCACCAGGGGGCAGGCACACTCAGTCAAATACTTGGGATGCTACTACTGTCCGTGCACATTGTCGCTGCCAGGGAAAAAAATTACTAAAAAAGAATGGGAATACAAACCTATTTAAAGAGGTCCTAAGCTAATGACCATTTTTTGTTGTTGTTTTTGGCTTTGTTTTTGTTTTTTGCTGCTGCCCAAGGATTTATTTCTAGGAAGGCCGTAGCTGGGTGGGTGGGTCTAAAGGATGTCACCATGGTTGAAGTCTTGCCCATAAGCCCAGGGAATGTTTTAGAAATTCCGGTGACTCCGTAGAGCAGTGAAGAGTAAGAGAAGGTATGTGTGAGCACAGACAGCCACTGTGACAAGAGGGGCCCTTGCTTTCCAAAAGTGTCACACATGCCCCCCCCCCCCCGTCTCCACCTCACCAACCCCCCTCCCTCCAAAAGTAGTAAGAATAAGCCCCTCACAAATGCCTTGAAAGGCTTTTCCCCAACAGGTTATTTGTAAGGGTGCTATGTTCGGTGCTTTTAAACTACTATTGTGGCCTCCTCTTTCTAAGATGTGGTTTGTTTCAAGGAGATGAGGGAATAAGGAAAACAGACTGCTAGTTGAAGAGGTTTTGGGATCTTTAAAATGGGATCTGTGACATGAGGTTTCTCCGTGATTCCGGAAATGCAATAAATGGAAATATTTTTCTGACCACTAAAGTGGAAGTTGCCTTGGTATTTAGGTGGCCTTCGAGGAAGCAGATGAACAAATGAACAACTTCTGGAAGAAGTTAGAACTATTTTTGATGCCTGTACGTGTTCATTGTAAAACTGATAAAAACTTCAAGAAACAGTAACGGGGGAGGTGAGAACGACACTTTATATCTCATTCACGGGCTTTCTCTTGTGTTGTCTTCTTGGGATCGAGTCCCTGTGGTGTTCAGGGACCTGGAACACGAGGAGCTTGCCCTTCGTGCCAGGAGTGGATCTGCCGTGCCAGTCACAGAGCTGTTGAGTTAATCAAGCTCTTGTCTCTTTGCCCCAAATCTACCCTTCTGAATGGAACAGCACTGCCCCCTGCCAGGTGCTTCCCGGTCGCTGCTGCCAGATGGCTCGCTCCGGGGACACTGCCAGGCCAGAGGACTTCTCCTACGCCCTCTTCCACCTCATCGCCCTGGCAACGGCCCTCTCCCTTAGCAGCAGGAGTTGGTTTGAGTCTAGCTTCTACACGCTTCCAGAACTGGCCTTACTCTGTGCCCCATTAGAGGTCTCAGCCCCAGCTAGCAGGGCAGGGCCCCCTCTCAGAGGTGTGCACCCCAGCTCCACAGAAGTGCTTCTCCAGGCCGCCGGGGGGCCTGCCCAGCATTAGCTGGGCAGCCCCCCCAGCCCCCCTCCCCCCGGAATGCTCCCTAGCTCCCTGCGGCTAAGTCAGCTGCGGCCCAGATGTCCTTATTGCTCGCTCAGTTCAGCAGTCCCTGTGTCACCCACGCATGATGGGACATTCTCTGTTAACAGGAGTGTGGTTTCTGGAGCGCCCGGGTAGCTCATTCAGTTGAGCATCCAACTCGTGATACTGGGTCAGGTCGTGATTTCACAGTTTGTGACTTCGAGCCCCTCATGGGGGCTCTATGCTGAGGGCATGGGTCCTACTTGGGATTCTCTCTCCCTCTCTCTGTTCACACTCCTCAAAATAAATACATGTAAAAAAAGATAAAATGACTGTAGTTTGTTTTTCTGACAGAAACTTCCTCAACGAGGCTAAAGTTTTAATTGGTCCTAATCTGTATCTATTTTGGTTTCAAGTTCTCAAAATACCTGTGTTGATAACTTTCTAATTACACATATTCTCTCAGTCCCTTTAATTGAAGCAAAGTTGGAATTGCCACCAGAAAGCAGAAAGGATCTACCTAATAGGGGGGCCAATTACAGTTTAAGAAGAGTTCACTGGTCATAAGCTGGATTCTCCATTTCTAATAACTCAGTCTGAATATTGGACAAGGACGTTTCAGTGGATTAGTTTCCACAAAATGTGCTTATAAATATGTAAAGTAATACTCATAACAGCGGGTACATAAAGGAGACAGGTTTTCCAGATGTCTATATGAGCATGTGGAATTGAGAGACACGGTCAGGATGTTAGTGAGCAGAGGAAACCCCAACGTCCCAGGCAGTCAACAAAAAAGGAAAGATGAATCCTAAGGGTGGAACAGAGGAAGGACTGGGAGAGTGGCATTTTCTAGAAAATTAAAACAAAAATATTATTAAGAAAAGATTGAGAGATGAACTGCAGTCTCTTCGGATATACTTTGTTTTCCCCACATGCAGAAAAATACGGATCTGCACCGTACAGCTTACTCCTACAAAGGTGTGCAGCTCCCGCTTCTCTAGAAAACTCGAGTTGCAGAATCATCCTCTGGAAAGACCCTTGTGCCTTCAGTGCCTTACCCTGGCTGTCTACCATCTTCATGCTATTCACAACAGAGGAGATTTGCGTCCCCACTTGTCTGAGTAAATTAACCTCAGTTAATTTAATTCGGGCTAGCACCGAATACTGAGCAGACTCTGTCGTGTGCTTGGTGCAGAACTGAGTTACGGTTTTAGACAAGCACTTCTATAGATGAGCAGGGCGTCCCAGGTAGCCCTGCCGGATCGTGTGTTCTGTGATCGAATTTGTCCTGTCCCAGAATAGTTTGCCAACACTGGGCTGGCTTTCCGAGGCTTTTTTTTTTTTTTTTTTTTCCCTTTAGGGTTCAAAGATTGTATGAAGTGGAGACTGGGAACAGAATGTGTTTGGAACTAGATGCCCTTTAGGAATGAGCTCTCTAATAATCTTCTCTTTGTGCTAATTCTTACGTAAGGTGCCCAGGTTTTTGGCTCCGGAGACCTGTGGGTCCCAAGCTTCCCTCGCTACCTCTGCCTGATCTCTGTCTTGGTTTGAGAAGATACTGTGATTTGCTTTTTGCAGCCTATCCTCTTAGCTCCGGCTTCTGTCCAGATCCCTTCTCAGGAAATGTTACTCTGAGGAAAAGTTGACCTCCTTCCACATACCCAGAGACCCCGTTCACGGTTTTGTACCTACAGCTTTGAAGTGGTGGTGCCGTTATTCTCGACTTCTGTTTTGACTCTGGGTTTTCTAGTCTCCTGATGGACGTGAGCATATTGCTCACGTACTCAGTGTAGAAGGTGTCTGAAGTGACATCTCCCTGAAGGATACTTGATGGCGCTACTGTGGCCCTTAGCCACCTTGTGTGACCTAGAGAGTGACCCCCTAGCATCCAGGTCTCTGTTGCCTCACTGACTGCCAGAGCAGAGGGTGAGACCTGGCACCCCAGATTTATAGGGCCCAGCAGACCTCTGCCCGGCCCCTGTTTACGTGGGCATGAAAGGTGGGGGTGATCGTGCCGAGAGGACTGCTCTTCAGTGTGTTCCCCTGAGCTCCCCTCCTCGAGGGACCTTGAAGTGACTTCAGGCAGCATGATTTAGTGGAAAGTGCTGGACTCCGGAAGACTCGGTAACTTTGAACCAGTCTTCCAGCCCCAGAAGCCTCTATTTTTTCACTTCGACAAAAATGCCCACAGTTAGACCAGCTCCCAGAAGGCCTGCAAGGGTTAAGAGGTGGTAGATATGGAAGGGCTGCGTGAACGCAATGGACATTAGGTCTGTGTTAGTCACGCCGCCTTGCTGGGTGTGGGATGGCGTGTGAAGACGCTGTGGCTTTGGGAGACCGCCCGGCATCCTGTTACCATCCTCTCTCTCCCCCAGAGCGTGAAGGGAGAGGCTGAGCTCAGACGACTTGGCCTCAGTGCTGACAGAGTCCGCGTGCTGTCACTCAAGACCCTGTGAGCACTTGTGCCGTGTTGTCGGACCCGGGTTGTGGGGCTGAAGAAAAGCTCCTCACATCCTTAAAGGTCTTGCTTCAGTTGAGGACATATCTGTGGTGGAATGGCTCCCCAGATGTGGCTTTGATGTAAGTTAGGTTTCACTCAAATTAATTTTTATAAATTTTTGTTTATTTTTGACACAGAAACAGCACAAGTGGGGGAGGGGCAGAGAGAGAGGGAGACAGAATGCAAAGCAGGCTCCAGGCTCTGAGCTGTCAGCGCAGAGCCCGACGTGGGGCTCGAACCCACGAACTGCGAGCTCATGACCTGAGCCATGTCGGACACTTAACTGACTGAGCTAACCAGGCTCCCCTCACTCAACGTTAACGTTTTCTCTATTTGAAAGGTTTTTTAAAAATTATCTAGAAGAACATTTTAAATAGTTTTAAAATCCTATCCAGAAAAGTTTCTGTTTCTCCTGTTGTCTCCTCCTGTGGATTTGTTTTAAGGTTCTTTGTCGTGGCCCCAGTTGATCATCTGGCATTATTGTAGGGAACCTGCCCTCCTACTTGGATGACTGACTAAATGCCTGGCCTCTGAATCCTGAGAGTGTCTCCACTCCTCTTAATCAGCCATCTGCCTTTGTGTGGCCTGGACTAGCCTGATTCCCGAGGTTCCAACTGTCATTTCACCAACTCCATCCTTTCCTCACTCTAAACCCACCTGTTCACCCTAGTCCATTCAGTGAATGGCCATTTGCCTGTCCCTTTCTTCCATCTGTCTCATTCTTCTCTTGCTAGCCCCTCAGGCCTGAACTCCAGAGCCTGCCATCTCAGCTGTTTGTTCACCGGTGTGTCCGGAATCCCTTGACTCCTTTCCCCTTTTTGATCTTTACCCTGCCCCTGGCTCCCCTGAGATAGAATTGACATATCCCCTTGCCCTTCTGACTTTTTGTCTACCACTGTGCTGTCCTCTCTCAGCCACCTCCTCACCGCCATTTCTACTGACTAGGCCATTGAGAATCACTGGAGGAAATCCCATTCCTGGGCCAAATGTTTCTAGTGTAGATGTTGATCAAATGGAATTTCCCCAGCCCTTCCTTACAAGTCCCCATTTATCCACACTTTTCACACTTTTCTCTCCTTTTTCTGGCAAAGTGCTGTGTCCTTCCTGGGATTGGCCTCTCTACTTGGGCACCCAGGTATCTCCCTCAGGGCCTCACAGTTGACTGTGAATGCTCTTCCCTGTCTTCACTCTCTTTCTGTAGACTGTTTTTCCTTCATCCATGAACCGCTTAACTTTTCCTGAAGCTTATGTTTACAAGAGCCTCCCACTCCCATCCCCTCAGCCCCAGATTTCTCAGGAGGCAGCTTCGTCAGCCTTGTTCGTTCTTCACCACCATAGCCCTCTGGCCAAATGGCATCCTCTCTCAAGTGTTTTCACTGGCACTGTTCTCTCAAGTCAGCAAGGACTGTCCTAGTTGTCAAAAAATACTTGTCAGCCTCTCTTCTGCCTTCGACATAGTCATCCATTCCAGCACCTCTCAGATGGTTCATTTCTCCTGAGTGGATGGATGGGGAGGGATCTTTTCTCCCTTGGTTTCCGTCACATGGTACCTTCTTTCACCTGCAGTCTCTGACCACTCTTTTTCAGTTTTTCTCTCCTTCCTTCCTCCCCTCCCTCCCTCCCTTCCTCCCTCCCTCCCTCTTATGTTTTGGGTTTCCCCACCTTGGTAGAATGATGAACATCGAGGGAATCTTAATTGAGGAACTACTGTGTGACAGATGTTGCCCTTCAGGTAGTGGAACTACAGTTCTTTACAACATTCACATGAGGTATTTGTTTTTGGTCCCATTTTTAGAAAAGAAAAGAGAATCATCTAAACTTTTGAGAGAATTGAAGAAACCCATGTAAATGAGAGTCTGTGGAAGAGTAGAGGCTTGAATCCTGTTTGATTCCCAGGCCTGTGCCTTTCCCGCGGGACTCACACAGGACTCCGGTGGGGATCACTTTCCCGTTTTCCACGGTGCCTAGCCGCCACCTCATAGGTAGCGGATATCCATTAAATACTTGAAGAATAAGTCTGTGATACCATCTGTTCCTGTGGCTTTATTCGTCTTGCGTTTTTAAAAAATATTTTGAAAGAAAAAGAATGAGAATGAACAGGAAGGGGCAGAGAGAGAGAATATCCCAAGCAACCTCTGCACTGTCAGCACAGAGCTCCACACAGGGCTCAACCCCGTGAACTGTGAGCTCATGACTTGAGCCAAAACCAAGAGTCAGATGCTTAACCCACTGAGCCACCCAGGGGGCGGCTGCATTTTTTTTTCCTTAAAAAAAAAAAAAAAATGTTGGGGTGCCTGGGTGGCTTAGTCAGTTAAGCGTCCGACTTTTGCTTAGGTCATGATCTCGTGGTTCGTGGGTTCGAGCCCCGCGTCGGGCTCTGTGCTGACTGCCAGCTCAGAGCCTGGAGTCTGTTTCAGAGTCTGTGACTACCTCTCTCTCTGACCCTCCCCTGCTCATGCTGTCTCTCTCGCTCGCGCTCTCTCTCTCTCTCTCTCTCTCTCTCCCTCTCCCTCCTAGAAATAAACATTAAAAAAAATTTAAAATGTTGACTCAAAGTAGTACGTGTTTGATATAAATACAAAGAATAAAAGCATGTTATAAAGTTAAAAAAAAAAAAAGGGCACCTGGGTGGCTTAGTCGGTTAAGCGTCCGACTTTCACTTAGGTCATGATCTCGCGGTTCGTGGGTTCGAGCCCTGCATCGGGCTCTGTGCTGACTGCCAGCTCAGAGCCTGGAGCCTGTTTCAGTCTGTGACTCCTTCTCTGACCCTCCCCTGCTCACGCTGTCTGTCTGTCTGTCTGTCTCTCTCTCTCTCCCCCCTAGAAATAAATAAAACATTAAAAAAAAAAAAAGAATTCCTGCCCTCCTTTCCTCGCCCCTCCCACTCTCAAGGGGTGGTGACAACTATCCTTTTTACACTGATGTCCAAGTTTTCAATTTCAGTCCCTAGATTCCTCTGGAGTTTCACAATCTAATCTCGGACTGCTGTGTCCAGATGCCGATTTATAGGTATTTATGTTTTTTCCATAGAGCTGTCTGTACTCGCGTGTTTGAACTATTTGGAATTGTTTTGGATAGGGGCAGACGCGAAATCAGCCCATTAACCAGTTAGCCTCTCCTTCTACCCACTGGCGCTGTTGGCATGTCTGACCCGCTGGCCCCTCAAATTCATATTCTTCAGAATTACACTCCTTTTTGTTTCTTCCTCCTA
Source organism: Hyaena hyaena (assembly GCF_003009895.1). Classification (NCBI taxonomy): domain Eukaryota; kingdom Metazoa; phylum Chordata; class Mammalia; order Carnivora; family Hyaenidae; genus Hyaena; species Hyaena hyaena. Next base: position 639,693 of record NW_024081544.1, read on the forward strand.
CAACTCTGTTTCCTGCGCCTTCGTTGTGATACCACATCCTGTCCTCCTCGTCCCAGCCCCCCTCCTCCTGTCGTCCAGCGCACTGGCGAGGCCTTCCCTTGTGGGGGCTCACCGCAGTGCATTCTGCTGCTGTTGGCGTTTCAGCCTGGACACGTACCCTGGCCCCCTCATGACTGCCTTCCTCTCTAACTCCACTCTGCGGAGACCTAGCTTCCTAAAATATAACGATCATCGGCGTCCCTTTGTTGCATGGCCACATGCACACTTTATCTTCATATGCCGGCCACATCTGTGTCTAGACTCGCCCTAAATTGTTATTCATCTACTGGTGTTTACGCTTTACTCTTTGCTCAGAATGCATCCAGCATTCATGGCACTGCTCAAATGCGGCCCCTTCCTCAACGTCCTCCTGAGATGCCTCCAATTCTCCAGGCCAAAGAAGCTCTCGCCGTCCGCCATGCTGTCGTGGGTGTTCTTTATTCTCAATCTTAGCACTTGGTCCAATTTACCTGGTATTGTGTGTATCTACATCTGTTGCCTCATTAGACAGTGATTTTTTTTTTTTTGAAAGGACTGTGTTGCAGATAAATGCTATTTTGTTTGTATGTAGTTAATTCCTTAAGTCAGTGCTATTTAGATTTATTTTCTTGAAACTTTGATTTGAGACCTTAAAATGGATCAAGTCTGTTATTTTCACACTCAGATAATACACTTCAGCAAGTTCATCTCTGAAAGCCCCAATAATCTATAAAAACGGAGGTCTATGCTGAGTGGTCTAAATACGTTCTTATCAATTATCCGGCAACTTCTATACCTTTTTGGATCTCTACAGTTACCTGTGTAAGAGGTTTTAGGATGGCCATAAGATGCAGCCTGCCATGGCCTCAGTGTGCAAACTCTCAAATACCTCAAGAAAGGTACCATTAAAAGTATTGGAAATATTAAAGATTTTAGTTCTTAACAGAAACACTTTCAACAGGGTCTTTTTTTTTTTTTTTACCAAGCTATTGGAATATAAAGTTTTTAAATACTTTAACTTTTAATTTAAAAATCTGGTAGTTTGGGGGGAGCCTGTGTGGCTCATCAGTTAAGCATCTGACTCTTGATTTTAGCTCAGGTCATGATCTCACAGTTCGTGAATTTGAGCCCTGTATTTAGCTCTGTGCTGACAGCACGAAGCGTGCTTGGGATTCTCTCTCCCCTCTCTCTCAGTCTCTCTCTGCCTCTCTCCAGCTCTTGCGTGTGTGCTCTCTCACTCTCTCTCAAAAAATAAACTTAAAAATTTGATAGTTTTTAGAAATGACGGGTGGATAGTTTACTGCTCTCATGAAAGAAGGCTGGAGGACCTTTACCCTCAAACTCCGCTGACGTTAGACGACATGTTGCATGACAGTTCAAGGCCCTCACCCCCAGAGGACAGGTCTCCTTTCATGAATTATACTTAGGCTACGCCTTGTGGTAAAACAATGGGAAGGGTTTTCCCGTTTTTCACTAGGACCCTCCAGTTTTATCCTACTGGTCTCCCTTTTTGGGGAGAGCACTGGGTGGAAGGTGAAAGAAGGAATGTATATCCACACTGCCCCCACCTCCCGTTCTCTACCTTTGAACAGTACAAATACTTCAGCGCCTTTTAAGGTGATGACTTTACGTGCGTTTAAGACAGATATAATTGACGTATTGCTGTCCAGCAGTGCCGGTGTTAATGTAGACGAGAAGCTCCTAGAAAATCCTGACTCTCGTAGAACGAGCACCACAGTGTCCAAATAGGCAGCTTCGACAGTTTGTAGTTTGATTTTTCCCCCCCTATGGGGTGAGCCCTAGCCACATCACTTATCAGCTGGACATTAGATTTGAGGGTCTGGGGAACTTTTTGAAACATGGTGCCATTTCACTGCCATGCTCTCTATTCCTAAATCTTGTAGGTGAAAATAATCAGCCTTCCCTTTTATCAATGAAATGCCAAGGAGATGACTGAATTACGCTGTCTCTTAAAGTTTTTGTCCACAGGACACCTCAAGTAAGGGAATGTCGTCTCTCAGAAACGTGAGAATCATTTGGGTTCAAGAGAAACTTGCTTCCAGCCTTTCAGGATTGAGCTTTCAGTTCAGCTGGGTTCATGTGTACTTCCCATCCTCAGATATATAAAATTGGCTTTTAGAATTTATTTTGTTGATGCTTCTACTGCGTAGAAGGAGTATTTTCCAAGTCACTTGGATTTCTCCGGACTTTTCATTGTTCAGAATTGTTTCAAACTTCTAAACAGAAACCATTACTGAGGAGACGCAAGTGCACACACACATGCTTCTGGCCAAATAAGAGAAAAATTACTACTTTGGGCCCCCATGACCTTTTTTGGGGGGGGGGTGGTGGTCTTGTAAGCTTGACAGAGACTTTTTATTAAATGTGGTTTGTTAATATCTAGTTCTTTGTGTGAAATTCACGCTTAAGAGTGGGCTTGTTTTGGATAGATTTTCTCTTAAACCAGCTGGGCTCTTATTAACCCTTATTTGAAAGATGAGAGAGAGAGAGAGAGAGAGTGTGTGTGTGTGTGTACACATGCCAGCTTTCTTGAGTAGTTTTTTCAGTCCTAAGATTTGAAAGAAAAAGAAAGAAAGATTGCTTAAGTAGGAGGACAAAAGAACGCTCTCCTAACTGAGCTGGAATTGAAGTTTGTGTTTCATTTAAAATGACACATCAGCAAATCCCTCTTCAACTACGTTGCATCAAGGTGCATTTTCCCTTCATTCTGGGCTTTGGACACAATTTGCCTGGACATCTTCCCAGGAAACCCCCTGTGTAAAACCCCTATTAAAGCAAAGTCATTATAAAATCATTTCATTTTCGTAATACTTATCTTCTGACTTACGTGAAATGTACTACAACTCTGGAGGTGTGTATTTTGGGTCTTAACCTTACAGAACGAAGAAATGAAAAGGGAACACAAAATTCTCCTAGATGCCCAAGCTGATACAAAATGCAGATAAAAGGTAGTGATTCTTTCCTTCCAAATGGTGAGGCAATTTGGGGAAGGAAATTAGACTTTGAGCAGCAAGAAATGTTAGATTTGGGGGGAGGGGCTGGTGGAGAATGCTTTTCACTGCCCTAAATTCTGGAATTTGATTCAGAATTAAAGAAAAAAAACCCCACAGGTGTCTACATTTCACTCCTAGGACTTACCCATCTTAGTGCTGAGGCTGGAGTCAGCGCCCTGGGTCTCCCCAAGACAGGGCAGGGGATTCACACAGCATGGTTTAGGCTTACTGGCCACCATTAGTTCCTCAAACTAAACAAAGAATAACAAATTACATAATGTGCATTGTTTCTTATCTCTTGCTGGAGTCCATTGCTGATTTCAGAGGGAAATTGAATGGGGTTTACTGCTTTGTGTAATTACAGAATAAGCCCCATTTAATCACACTAGGAAACATGTAGCAAAGTAGAACAGTTGCCAAATCTCTGCTTTTTAAGGTCTCCTAGTACCTAGAGTGCCTTGAAATGTGGGATGGGGATTAAAGGTGTTGATCATTGTATTCAAAATTAAGAAAGAAGAAAGTTTCTAATCTAAGGCCACTGGTGTCTGAATTCCATGCCAGAATATTTCAAGGCAACAAAACCTGTCAAACGGAAACTTAAAGGGAGAACATGATCTAGGGGAGGAAACCAGCTGAATAAAGTTCAGTGGCAGAGTCCACCTAGATCAACCATGGTACTCTGAAAAGCTATATTGGTCTCCGGTAGAAGCATCTAGGTTTCCTCCTTTCAGCTATAGCAAAGACAAAATGGAGGAGAGGGGAAGACAAAGCAATCCATATTTATATGTTAGATTGATTTCAAAGCCAGTTTTGGCGCTTATAGCAAACTTTTCCACACCTGCCAACCACAGATGTCTATGTATGGTAACAGGTAACTGGTTCTTGTGTCATATAATCCGAGACATAAATAACAAGACATTGTAATTACATGGCAGTTACCATACAGTTGAAGTAGTTACCTGGTTATTAGTACCCCATAAAATAATGTGATAGTGTTCTGTTTTTATAATCTATTGTAGGAATTTCTTCCCATACTTTTGAAGGTGATAATTTTGGTATGCTCTAGCATTCCGTGAGGGCACTACGATGAAAGGTGGTGGTGGTGATTTCAAAAGATCTGCCAAGTTATCTTCTTCCTGAAGAAATTCACGTGAAATCTAGAAAGGCTAATTTTGTGAGGTTCTTGATTTTTGCTAGATAGTCACCTATAGCTTTGAAAGAATAGTTGGTAGGAGGAAGTTTTTTTGGTCATAATATTTCCAATGTGGCCTTTAGAGATTCCTAAAGATCACATTATGAAATATTAGTTACTGTTATTCTGTTCTTTTTCCCCACTTTCCTCTTCTCTCCATCCTCCCACTCTTTATTTCTTTTGTTTCTTTCCTCCCTCCCTCCCTCCCTCCCTCCCTCCCTCCCTTCCTTCCTTCCTTCCTTCCTGTGACTATTGTCTTTTTTTTCCTCCCCCAGAGAAACCAATACAGTCTATATATCACATTAGTTAAAAACAAAAACGAGGCTTATAAAAGGTCCTCCAAATAACTTGTATTCATTTAAACTGTAACTTAAAAATGAGTTCCCCGTCTCTTTCTTTGGTGGATTGTCTTAGTTCCTGATTCTTGTTTTTTAAACAGGGAAAGTTTTAGATCTTCTTGGTTCAGCTCCTGTTGCCTGCAGTACACCTCACTGTCCTTCCCTACCAAAGAGGAGCATTGAATTTGAGATTTTGATGCTTTTACTCGTTTTTGTTTTGTTTTGTTTTCCTTCCACTCTGATCCTCTATATGTGGCTACTTTGCAAAACAGTTTTGTGCAAGCAGACGTGACTTAACTCCATTCCCTACGTAGAGAACTATTCAACTTTACTTTTATGTGTTTTGAATACTGCCCCATCTGAGACTGTGACGGCAATAAAGTATGCATGGCCAACCTTATTTTAATAGTGCAAGAGAGCTGCTTTTAATTAATAAGTGGATCTCTTTATGTCTGGGGATTTCGGTTTATTTTGTGGTTCTTTGGAGTTCTGCAATTATGTGGCCTAAAACAGCTAGCTGTGTTAGTGGAGACTAAATCCTTTTTAAAATCTGTCATTTACATGTTTTGTGTCTGTAATCTGTGTTTTTAAATTACTGTCTCTAAGCAGTAGCAGTTTTTCTCTAAAATGTTAAAATCTATAGCCCATAATTGTATATATTTCAGTCTAATGCAGCATCCATGAACACGACTACAAGTTATTTAGAAGAACCCTCGTATTGTGTATTTCTCCACTTGACATAAACTTTGAAACCACTACGAGAAGTGGTCAAACTTGTATAAAGCCTCTAGTATGCATTTTTGAGGATTAAAAAGGTGTGCAAAGATTCTTCCATTCTGGTGATACCACTGTAGGCTTGTCTGATATGCATGGATTTTGCTTTAGGTCCCTCAAATCTAGGATTTCGGTGTGTACCATGCCCCCTCCCAGAGCGGCTTTACTGGTGCAACAGGAATCCAGAGCTAGATGCGGATCTGCAGGGACCTCCAAATAACGTGATTTTTTTGGTAGTAATATGAATTGCATTTAACATATGAATGCTGACATCTAGGCTTGCTTATGCCAGCTTGTGATCAGCTTTCTTCATAAGATGTATCTCTCATGCAGAATTAGACAGGATATAATATTTTGTGGCATTGAAAAGCATTATCTGCATTCCATAGGTAGAGGCGTGATTGTTGTGTTGCTGGATATTCAGTACGAAGTTAGTATAGTCTGTAGGTCACTATATTTTAAAATTTCAAAAATAAAAAAAAAGCGGTTCACACGATGAAAGGAAAAGAAGTTATCTTTCTTTAAAGTCAGGGAAAACTGAGCGATCTAACTCTTCAGTTTTCTTTTTGGTTCCCAGTGCAAAGTGAACTGAAGGCTCCCCTTTGGTCAGCTGTGATGGTAGAATGCTCTGGCAGACACTCCGCTGGCACTCTTAAACAGTTGCCAGTAGATGGCAGTACTGTTCCACTACAACATTTTTAAATTCCTTCAAATGCTGCTTAACATTAAATCCCCAGCCTAATTTTGAAAAAGCCTGATTAGCTACATTAAGCAATGTTTGGGTGATTTTTTTTCCCCTCCCTTTTTAAACTTCCCGAATTATAGCCACAGCCTGAAAGAAAGCCATTACTGCTAGACAACATGATTATCAGTTGTAATGTAGTCGGTCCAGCATGGGAATGGCATGAAAGTTGTAAACTATATTTGTAAAAAGTCTATATAAATGTATAAAATGGTTAACAAGCATGATTATGATTTCTCACTTATTTTGTCTCAACTGTTTTTCCTTAATTCTATCTAGGGTAACATCTGATCATTATGGTGGATCATCTGAGATGTGCATTTGTGTGTAAATGTTACTTCTTTTTATTCCTGTGGGTCTGCACATATGCTTTGCAAATGAAATATTTTTAATCCTGTTAAGATGTATGTCTTCGTGTATATTAACTAGCTTGTATACCAAAATAGCAAATATCTTTACAGTTTGTTTATTTGGAAGTTCAGAGTATAAGGCTATTTTTGGGGAAGGGTAAATTACCTTCTTGAAGTTTTTTTTTTTCTTCTTTTTTTCTTTTTTTGCAGTTGCTTTACGGAAACCTGCAGTACAGAAAATTAGGCTGTTTTTTCTTTGTGATCCATATTATGTTGTAGTGATATATTACATAATAATAATGATCTATTTTAGGTTGAATATGAAATACCAGTAAATAATCATTTAAATGGAAACTTGCACAGACGATTGGCAGAATGTATTTCCTGAGCTTCTAAAATTTTAAAACATATCTAGGGAAGATTTCATACTATGGCAGAGTGAAATTGGCGATTTTTCCTGTTTAAGAAACAAAAGCATTGTTAAGAATATTCCATTTGAGAAGAAGATAAATACATTTTGTGAAATATTTGGTGAGACGTATTTCAAACTGAACTGAATTTTAGGAAAACTGGCTGAACTGTTTACCTTTCATTTTCTCTTTACTGAATTTGTATCTAGAATGGTAAAATGACTAATTATAGACTTGAGCTTTTCTTTTTTTCTTTCTTCGAGACATTATAAAAACTGGAATGTAATGTTTTATTTTCGGTTACCTTTAAAGGCTTTAGCAGGTAGAGTAGAAAGAGATCAAACATCTGCGTGGTGCTGAGTATTATAAAAGCCCTGTTTGCGTTACCTTTTTTTTTTTTTTTTGCTTAGCCTGCGTGGATATCCCAGTAGTCTTAACCACTATATAGCCTTGAAGCTTGCAACATAAGCCACAGCCTGTGATAGCAGAAGCTCCTGGCGATATGGCTTGTAATTCTTGCCGGGTTTTGTTCCTATCTTTTTAACCCCATGACACGATTAATAAATTTTAAAAATTTATTTGTGGTGTGTGTGTGTATATGCACGTATACATACACATGTGATACAGAAACAACTACTGTTGGAAAGTAAAACACGTTGGTGGGAATTTGTATAGCTTATGCTAGGATGTATGAGACCTGGGGACATGTGTAGGGTCTCCCAGCAAACAGATGAATATACTAATAACACATTCCCAAGATAGCTCTTTAGTTCCGTACTTCTATCAGACATGAGCCATCCAAGAAGCAAAGAAACTGAAGTTTCTTAGAGTTGCTCACAGTGGAATGAAACCCCTCACAGCGTAGGAAGCGTTTCCTATCTCCCTGGGAAGTTTGGTTCACGGGGTGGTGAGGATTAAGCAGGGCCGGGAGGGTGTGCGGTTGAAGTGGTGCCGTTGAGTGATACATTTTGAAAGAGTAGCTTAGTGTTTGGAAGGAATAACATATTGACCGAAAATTTCCTGTCAGTGAATTCATACAGGCCCGACTTCATTTCTGCCTTGTTTCAGTACCTTGGGAGAAGTCTGGATTCTCCCCATTTGACTAGAAATAGAGACTTCTCAAGCAGTGTTTCTCTCCAGCCAGCTATAGGATGAGGGTGGACCAAAAAAAATAAAAGAAAGAAAAAAATTGGCTTTGTTTCTATTTTATGCACAGCCAGACTTGCTCTTATGTTTGTAATATTTAAAGGAGTTCAATAGGAGGCCCTTGATTCTTTGATCTAATGCCACAGTGCTGTTTAATGAGAAAGGTTTTTAATATCGTGTGCAATATTGAAAATTTCTGTCAACTCAGACCAATATAATATAATGTTAGATTTACACCTTAGAGCCCTTCTTTTATTTCTTGTCATGAATCTGCTGTGCTCCCCCCTCCACCCCCCCTAGCTGAAACAGGTAATTACAAAGGTCCTCAGATCAATTTTTGTAAAGGGGCACCCTGACGGGTACCATGACTGAAGTGTGACATGAGCCTTTTCCAATACAATGGGTGGCCTAACATTCCTCTGGAAGCCCAAGCTCATTAAATATTCGGTTCCTTTTTTCCCCCCTCTCCCCCCTTCATGCACTTAGCTTGAGTCACACTAAGTCTGGGGTTTCTTCACTGAAGACTTAGGAAAATTGCTTCGAGTTCTCAGATTGAATTTTTTATGTGTATGACTTCATGATAGCATTAGCATGTGCTTTGATCCATGTGTGAATGGTGCTGGGTCGGCGCTTATTGCCATATCCAGATGGTGTTACAGGGAACAAACAGTTGTGTTTTAGGATTTCTCAATAGACTGTCTAGACTGGCCGTGCAGCAGACAGATACAGCCACCCATCAAATTAGCGTTTGTCAGATTTATGGTAATGGTTCACCAAAGCCTTCCTGTCATTGACATTAAGATTTACGCCTCTAAAGTTATTTTGTCTTCCACAGAATATAGCTTGTGATTGCTCGGATTTAAAAAAAAAAAAAAAAAGTTTAAGACCGAAAAGTCTTACTGAATGTGAGCTGTTTCTGAATGAAAAGAAAACGATAAAAGGAATTACACAGTGGCTGTGGCTCAGGGGCCGTATTGATTAGGGAGAGGTACCCTTCTCACCCCCACAGTCCCACAAGTGATAAGAAGGATGTTCTGTTCAGGTCAGTGTCTCCCATTTGCCCTTGTTGGAAAGAAAAACATGTATGTGGGTGACTGTGGCCAGATTCTGCTCTTTCATGTTGTTACTCTGGAGTAATGTGATCTCCTGCCCCAACGCGGTGGGAATAACCTTTTGACAGGCAGTATGTCCATTCTCAGTGGAAATGTTTTCCCAAGTCTGGCCAGGCTGCCTTTGATCATACCTCCTTCCAACGTGGGGTCACAGCTACTATGCTGTGCAAGAGTCACCAGTTCCTGCGTGGAAAGCGAGAGACGTGAGGGTTTAGAATAAATAAATAAATATGACCCGAACCCTCTTAAGTTCTCAGTCACTGGTGTGATAAAGCTGGGAGTAGGGAAGTGCCCACGTGGAGCACTCAGGACGTTTCAGGTTAAACTTCGTGTGTGCGCCTTTTTGCATAAATGGATCACGCTATGCATTTCACATGTTTTGTCCAAAGCAGTTTGAGTAGCGAGGGTCCGTCCCACCCCTGGCATGCTGAGGCATGTCTGAAAATGTGTTTTCCCATTGTATGTTGGTGCAAATGACAAATGGTGAAGAGGCTGGGGGTTGATTAAAACTCCCAGACGGCCATGGCAGACAATATATAGGGAAACAGGCTTTGCAGAGGTGAAAAGCTCCAGCATTTTTCAAAGGGAGCTCTTTCATCTGTCTGAGAACAGGCATTTGGGGAAACCCCTGCTAACCCCTTTGGTATGTCAGGATTGGGAACTGCTGCCTGGTCTGTTACAGGGCAGAATCCTCACGCGCAGCGTATGTCTTACCCAGCCCGATGGCTGGTGCAGAGTGATCTCCGTTACTGAATAAAGAGTGGTATTAAACGTGCACTGCACTGAAGACTCCCTGCTAACTTCCAGTAGCTCCTGCGTCTCTGAGGTAGTCTTACCCCCCCCCACCCTTCCTGCCTTCCTTCTTCCCCCCTCCCCTTCCTTTTGCCCTTGTGCCATACAGCAATCATTTGATAGACTCTCTTTTGGTCTCTGTGTAAAAGTCTTCTCACTCACATGTGTTCAAATTTAGTGATAAGTGTATTTTAACACTGTAACAACAGCAAAACGACGTTGGTGTGTTATTTCAGCACTAATTACAAGTCACGTTCTCTCCGACGTAATGTGGATTTTCAGTTCCACCCGGTTTCCAAGTCTTTAAATATTGAATTAAGTACACTAAACTAAAATAATGTTCTGTATTAAATCAAGTATTCAAGCATTCACTTAGTTTGGAGTATATTTTTTTCATGGAGTTATGACCAGCTTATTGAGGAGAATTTCTCTCTGTTGTGTTGATATAAAACTAGATTTCTCAGAAAAACATGGGAGCATTTTTGCTAAACAATTTTCCTCCAAAGCTTCCTTGCTCCATCCCTCCTGGTCTCTTCCTCTCTTTCCTGTTTTGCTCAAGTAGCTAAGAGTTATTCATTTGGATTTTTCTTGCAAAGCATCCTTCTTAAGGACTCCATGATTTTTACTTCCTTCTGATTAATGTATTGTTAAAAGGGTGATCATTTGAGCAGTGCCTCCAAAGTAAACCTGATTGCTGGGTAACTGGCTCGGTCACTTAAGGGTTAGACTCTTGGTTTCGGCTCAGGCCATGGTCTCATGGTTTGTGGGTTCGAGCACTGACAAGACAGCCCGGAGCCTGCTTGGGATCCTTTCTCCCCCTCCCCCTGCCCCTCCCCCACCCATTTGTTCCCTCTCAAAAAAGAAAAACTTAAGGCAGCAATCAGATTTATGTTTTATGTCTTTTGCAATGTTTAATCTGAATTAATGACAATGTGGGAAGGGGTTATGGTGGGGGGGCTTCTTAAGTTAGTAGTCTGTCTAGGACAGTTACCATCTTGGACTTGAACTATTTTTAGTTTGTTGTAAGAAACCATATAATTTTTACAAGACACATTTATAGTGTTTTTAAAAAAGTTAACTGCCCTTCTTACACGTGTGTTTTCTTAGAAATTGGAAGGGTTGAACGGAGTGACAGTCTTTTAGCAATGTGTGTGAAGCATTGTTTGAATAAAATCCTTTTTCTTTAGTTTAAGACTACTCTCTCTGAGCATCTTCCACATTTACGATTTAGGGTTTGCTGTTTTCAAATGAACTGTTGACTGTATACTTTATGCTATATTTGCTTGGTCAAATAGCATTGAAAGAACTCCTAGGATGTTAGACCTCCAAGGGCATCTTCTTGAACAATCTTGCTCTTCAGGTGGCAGATAGAGGCATGGCTAGGTCAAGTGTTTTTGCCCCAAAGCTGGGCTGTAGGACTGTCATTCAGGTTGTCAGTCACTGCTTCCCCATTAAAACACTATTTTTAGGGAGCCAGAGATAGACTGACTTTGATTCCTCCCCACCCCCATCAGACCTGCTTAATCTTAATCTCCGTTTGATTAATTAGTTCAAACCTAAGAAAGCATACTTTTTGAGCAGATTATACCAATAGAGAGGAAACAAAAAATAAAGTCCAGTGTGACAAATACTGTTAATTGTCTACCCAGTAGTCATTCATCCATTTTTGGTATGAGAACCCTAGTTTTATTTGAGGTAGCAATGTGTCTAGACCTAGGCAGTGGATCATGATTTGTCTAAGATGCTTCCAACTCTTAGGTTGTGTCCGTATGTGTTGCTTTGTTCTGACCAGCGATGGGGGTAGTGGTGCTGTCTGCTTGAGGTGCTTTTGGGGAAACTTGTGCTTTCTTATGAAAGGGACAGATGTGTTTGCCTCAGTCCTCGCCGACACCCCCATTGCTGTTCTCTTACCTTGAACCTGGATATCACATCTGGAACTCCTGTAGCCTTCTTGCTACCTTGGAAGTTTGCTTTTTTTCTTTCCTTTTTTTTTTTTTGAGTAAGTCCTATCTCTCTCTCTCTTTTTTTAATGTTTGTTTGTTTGTTTGGGGGGAGGGGTGGAAAGAGACTATCCCAAGCAGGCTCCATGCTGTCAGCACAGAGCATGATGGCATGGCTCAGTCCCATGAACTGTGAGATTATGACCTGAACCGAATTCAAGAGCTAGATGCTTAACCGATTGAGCCACCCAGGCACCCCAGTCCTATCTCTTTACACCAAGCATTGTTATTTTGATTAAACTGCTGGTTGGCAAGTTACCCTGTGGGCTGGCTTCCCTTTTTTTTTTTTTTTTTTTTTTTTTTTTTAAATAAATGATGTGTTATTGGGACACCATCACACCCATTTGTGCTTTCCTGCTACAAAGACAGAGTTGACTAGTTGCCACAGACACTGTTTGGCCCACAAGCCTAAAATGTTTACTCTCTGGCCCTTTTAAGTTTGTGGATCCTTGGTTTAAAGCACTGTAAAGTGAGTTTTCGATTACTTGCAGCCAAACACATTCCTAGTAGATTCAACCAATAACCAAAGATCTCTGAACACATTTGTGACTTATAATAGCATTTCCACCTGTTCAGAGTACTTGTCTGGTTAAACAGGTCTGCTCTGGATGATCATGTTCCTTATTTTGGGTCTTGTCCTCTAATCTCTATGTCTTTATTTTTACATTTTTTTTTTTTTTTAAGATGAGAACATAAACACGTTTCACTTAAGTGCAACCTAAAACTTACATCAGCTCTTGTTCCGCTGTTATAACTGTCTAAGGACTTGCTCTCTGGAGCATTGGTAAGGAAGGGTTCCCCGGTTTTCGTTCAGTGAATAGGGTCTGTTGACGAATTTTAGTCTTAACTGGTATGACAGCTCCCTGCCAACCCCCCACAACTTGTTGCCCTCTGTGATCTAGTAGGACAAGAGGAAAACTGGTAATAATACCCACTCTATGATCATATGCCCCACTTGGTGCAAATCAAGCCAGGTCACTAACCCGATATGGGAAGGTAACTTGGAAATACATTTCTGGTTTCAGTAACAGCAATAATTGGACCATCTGTCTTTTGGCAATGAACAGAATCCTAGTTTGATTTTGCATGAAGATAGAACATCCCTTTATGTGTGAATACAAAGATAAAAGTTACCTAATAAAAAACATTCTGGTTGCTAGAAAGTCTCAGGTAGTACTTATATTAAGAGACTCTTGATTAACCAGGCATCTTGTTAACTGAGTTAACTTCTTTATGCCAGTTTTATATCAATAAGAAAGAGATTGGATTATATGTCCAATATTATATATTTTTAGGGTGTCTCCAAATCTAAGGTGATTATACTTCGGGAAATACTTCAGAGCTGTTGGAAGCTATTTGGGGATTAGTCAATTCAAATAACACCACAGTAACAAAACTCTAGGGGAAAACTGAGATACTTAATCAGAATGACCTCTTAATTTTGAAGCCCTTGCCTCAGATTTTGCCATTGCACAAGTATCCTTCAGTGTCAGAGGAATTTTCTTGGGGTGAAAACTTATGGGTGAACTTGGGTTCTATAGAGGAGATGTGCAGTGCTGTATTTTGACAATCAAATACAAATGTATTTCACAATATATTAAAAAAAATTAAGACCTTGAGTTCCTTTAAACCACAGTCTTGAAAGTATGTATTTTCAAGGAAATAATGGAAGCAAATTAGTTGGAAAGTCCATGGAATACAGTAAAAATGGATGATACCAGTATGTGATCATTTCAACAAAAATTCTCTTACCTTAAGAAAAGACACTTCCTGAAAGATAAAATATAAACAGGACATTTTATGATTATAATACCTGTGTCATAGAATCTTAATACTATTTTGAAGTAGGTACATTCGGACATCTGTTGCTTTTTAGTAAGAACGACTTCATAACAAAGAAAAACCCTTGTTTTGTGAATTAATGCTTATTGTGTCTCTTTGGCTTTTCAGTTTACACGGAAGGAATAAAGGAATAAACATTTTGGTGCAGGGTTCGAGGTAAATGTTAAGAGAAAACAAATGACCTTATTTCTACAACTTAGTTCTTTGAAAAAGGAAAACAAAAGGCGGGGGCTAAGTAAAGTATGTTCTAATTAATACTCTATAATGCCCAGACTCACTGTGTATCTTTATACTTTTAAGAGAAATTTGTGATGTAAAAAAAAAAAAAAAAAAGATGACGGTTTGACTCCTTTGAGGAAAAAGGCGGGTTATAAAATAAATGAAAGTTAATAAATAAGAAAGGATTCTAGCTTAAAAGACTAGAGGAGTGTTGACTTTGCGAAATGACTGTTCATAAATTAGCCTTTATGTATGCAGTGTATCTGGTCAGTATCCAGGTCCTAACAAATGATTGGAGGTGAATTTTTTTTTCATGAAATGTGCTTTCAAAGAAGACCTCAAAATTATCACTTAAAAACAATGTCATTGGGGCACCTGGGTGGCTCTGTCGGTTAAGGGTCTGACTCTTAATTCCCACTCAGGTCATGATGTCAGTGTTTGTGAGGTTGAGCCCTGCGTTGGGCTTTGTGCTGAGAGCACAGAGCCTGCTTGGGATTCTCTCTGCCCCTCTCCCGCTCAAACACACTCTCTCAAAATAAACATTAAAAAAAGAATGGCATTGGAGGTAAGATGGCGGGCCCGCGGTGAGCGGCTGTCAGGGATGAAAATAGGTATGCCTGGAAGCAGATTTTAAAAGCAGTTTCTCTTCAGATCATCTTTCATACCACCTGATAAGCATCTTGAATCATCATGGTGTTAGCAGCAGTAAAATGGGTGATATCAAACAGAACTCTCTGGAAACCTTTCTTTCCGATTCAAAACGGAGCTTTATATTGTGTTTGTCATAAGTCTACGTATTCTCCTCTTCCAGATGACTATAATTGCAAAGTAGAGCTTGCTTTGACATCAGATGGCAGGACAATAGTATGCTACCACCCTTCTGTGGACATTCCATATGAACATACAAAACCTATTCCACGGCCAGATCCTGTGAATAATAATGAAGAAACACATGATCAAGTGCTGAAAACCAGATTAGAAGAAAAAAATGAACACTTTGAGCAAGGCCCTATGATAGAACAACTTAGCAAAATGTTCTTTACTACTAAGCACCGCTGGTATCCTCGTGGACAGTATCATAGACGTCGTAGGAAACTGGATCCTCCAAAAGACAGATGATATTGAGGTTTTCAGAAATCAAAGAGATGTTATCTTGTGTCTTATTTGCCATTTGAGAAAATGCAATTGAGTATATTCACTGTTATATAGCAAAACAATAATAAAATGTCTTTTTATATATTAAAAAAAAAATAAAAATAAAAATAAAAAATAAATAAAAAAAGAATGGCATTACTTGTGCTATAAAATCCAGGCACACACATTTTTCTAATATTGTAAGGGATACAGTAGTGAATAAAGAATTCTATATCACTTTACTTAGTTTCTGTCCATATATAGCCCCCATAAGTTATTTGGCCATTTTAAGATTTTAAGCCCTATTTTTCTCCCCTTCCAATTCCCTTTAATCCTTCTCTAGTTTTCTTCACTTTCAACTACTTAGCTTTTTATTGTGGATATGTCTCCCTCTGTCATTCTAAATACTGTGCTTATATGGCTACTCCTTGAATTTTCAGTTTCTGGTATTATCTCTTGGCTTCTTACTTTGGAAGGGGAGAATTTAGCTTTTTTTTCCTTCCTCTCCTATGTCCTTCCTTCCCCATCCAACCCTTGCCCTCCCTACTTGCCCTTACTCTGCCAGGATGATTTCATTTGGGGTAGACCCATGAGTTCACAGTATAATGCCTTGGTAAATGCTGTTCGTAGCCGTCATGAAGTATATTGAGATGACCTCTTCCTCAGCTCCTCTCCCTGGAGTTACTGTCCTGTTCAGTCACTTAGTTAGCTGTATCGCTGTCCATTCGCTTCCCAGTATCCACCCCCACCCCTGGTTGTGCAAGTTTCCTTTTAATAATTTCAAACAGGTGTGCTCTGCAGCTCCATCTGGTCCTCTTCGGGGGAAGGGGGTTCTTCCAGGGCTTCCAGTTAGTCTGCTCCCATTTGGACTGGTTGGTGTCCAAGCTGCTGCATGGCTGCCGCCCCCCCACCCCACTCCCTGCCCCAGGCCCCCCGAATTCTCATGCCAAGGAGACCCCTGTCGTCTCATGTAGGATTCTTGCTGGCCTCCAAGGTTCGCTGTCTTGGCTTACTCCAGGGTGCATTGCAGGTCAGGTTTTTGACATTTTGCTTATCAAACTCATGATTGATGGTCTAATCGGTGCAGAATTCTAGGTTGGGAATAATTTTCCCTCGTGGTTTTGAAAGTATTTCTCCATTTGCTTCTAAGCTTCCAGCTTTGCTCTCCAGAGGATCCATGTCATTTTGATCTTGAACTCTGTATCTGATCTGTTTTTTGTAGTGGTGGTGATGGTGATTTTAGTTGTTGTTGTTTTCTGTTTGTTTTAGAATCCTGTTTGGAAACTCCAGGCTTAAATTTCATGGTTCTATCAGAGTGTGACTGTTCTCATAGCCAGATGTGTTAGGCCCTTTCAACTTAAAAACTCAAATCCTTTAGTTCTATGAAACTTTCTTGATTTTTTTTTTTCCCCTCGTTGGCTCTCCTGGAGTGATCTTCTAGTTTTTGTAACTTGTATTTTTCATCTCTTTGTCCTCTTGCTCTGTTTCCTGGGAGATGTTTTTTCATATTTATCTTAAGTCTTTTATTGCGTTCTAAATTTTTGCTCATCCGTTTTTTCCCCCTACTTCAACAGCTTTTGTCTCTCTTTCGTGTTGCAGCATCCTGTTGCTGTTCTTCCATGAATACGTTATCTTTTAGCTTTAGGTCTTTTTTGACGTTAAAAATATCAATCAGTTTTCATCTCCCTGTATAGCTCCGTGTATCTCAAGTTGCCTTTTGTTTCTGTTAGTTAGGTTTCTGTCTTTCATATTCATGGCTTTTTCTTAGATGCTCAATAATTCTTGTCTGTTTGTATCTTTAAAAGTGGGGCATGGAAAGCTAATTCAGTTCTCTGTGTGTCTGGGTGGGACTTGTCTGTTCTGAGTCTCACCCTAGGGGTGTTCGGTGGTTTTATTTGTGGAGGCTTTAGCAATCATAACTTTAGGTTTTTTTTGTTGGGTTGGTCAGATACTCCCAACAAGAATCTTTCAAGGGGCACCTGGGTGGCTCAGTCGGTAAAGCGTCCGACATCAGCTCAGGTCATGATCTCACAGTTTGTGGGTTCGAGCCCTGTGTCGGGCTCTGTGCTGACAGCTCAGAGCCTGGAGCCTGCTTCAGATTCTGTGTCTCCCTCCCTCCCTCTCTCTCCCTCTCTCTCCCTCTCTTCCTCTCTCTCTGTGCCCCTCCCCCACTCAGGCTCTGTCTCTCTCCATCTCTCAAAAAATAAACGTTGAAAAAAAAAAACTTTCAAGCGCTCACTTGGAGAATATAAGGTTAGTTCTTAGTGCTCAGGGAAGCACGAAGGCCAAAGGACCCAGGGAGCTAAGGCTTCACTGTGTTGAAGTTTCCCTTGATTCTCCTTTTCTGCATCTACCCCTGCTGTAAGCACTACCTGGTCTTCCTCCTTCAGATGCTGTGTTTTATCCTTGCCAGGGAATAAGCCCATAGTCTTCCACTGGGTAGACGGGAGCTGTTGCCCAGCTACTGAGATGGGGAAGCCGATCTAGAGCTGAAGTCCTTCTTAAAAGGACTTGAAACCAGCCCTTCTGTCTTCAGCCTCGCCTTTCCTCCCCTGTGTAAGGGCTCTCAGGCTCCACCAGTTCCTGGCCTGCTCTGGAGTCCCGTGGGCTGTGTCATCTCGCCTTTCCCCACTGCTTGTTGAGATTGAATTCTTCTGCTCTGCTGGATCACAGTCCCCACTCATTCTTCTGCTCTCTAGTTTCCCAAATGTTATACTTATTTTCTTTGTCTGAGTGTGTTTATATCTTTTTAATTTCTTATAAATTTTGTCATGATTTTAGAACCATTGTGGGAGAAGGTGAAACTACAGAATTTTTATGTTCTATCTGCTACTTGAATCAGAAGTCTTTGCTCATTCTTCTTAGATAGATTGTCTTCTCAACAGACAGTCTGGTCTGAAAGTAGATGTGCAGTATGAGCAATTCTATAGAACAGAAGGAAGACCCAATAGAGGCCTAACTCAGCCTGTGTTTAGATGCTTGTGCCTTTCTTTTTCTTTTTCTTAAAGAGCTCACACTGGGGTGCAGTGAAATGTGTCTGTCAGAAGGGTTTTCAGTCCACATGGGCTGTTTTCTTCCTTTCCCTGGGCATAAGACACCCCCACTCTGGCACATGGAAAGGAACCCTGGGCGTAGCAGCGTGCCCTATCTCGCTCACCTACTGAGCAGTGGCTGTGAGTCCCTGTATAATCTGACTATGTGGTAGAGGGCATGGTTTCTCTGAAAACGCTCAAGAAAACATAACAGCATCTCATGCATGGGCTCCTCTCAGCTCATTTGAAGACTTTGGGGCTTGGTGGGATTAGGTGAGCTTTTCTAGTTCCAGATGGCTGTCACTTGAGAATTTTGAAAGTTGATTGCATTATTTCCTACTGCTCCTTTTTTTCATATGTGCAATTTGGATATTCACTCTCTGAGATGCTGAATATAGACCCTTCTAGCTTATCTTCATGGGTCATGGGCAGACTTTGGTTCTGGTGTGTTCATAGTGGGGCTGCCCTTAACCTTCCCTTGGGTCTCTCTTCTCCTTTCCCAATGGCTATTTCATTACCACATGGGCCTTTTCAGTTTCTATAACAAATCAACTCTTTTCTTCCTCAGGGCTTACACAACTACAGCACCTTCTCCATTCTTTTCCTTATTCTCTGTCTGGCTAACTCCTATCCATCTTTTAGGGATTATGTCCCCTCCACCCCTACCTGCAGGTGTATCTTCCTAAGTCCATCTAAATTGGGCTACCTCTGGCAAACTTTTAAAAGGCACCTGATTCTTTTCCTTCGCAGTCTTCCTCCACTGTCAGTATTCAAATGTGTGTGTTGCTCTTCGTTTAAGATTTAACTTCCTCTCTGGACTATAGCTTCTGTGAAGGCAGAGGGCATGACTACTTGCTCACCTTTTTGGCACTGGTGAGCTATTGGTTGAATGAGTGAAGAGTATCAACCCAGAAAGCTGATCCTACTGGCACCCTCTGTAAGGTGCATACTTGGGGCACTCCTAATGATGGTGTTTGAGAGGCTGGGATGTGCTGTTTTGCAACGGTAGATCTTACAGCTGTATATAAACGATAGAATTGCTAGGATTAAATGAGTTTAGACCTTGGGCCAGTTCATTTAAGAACTCCTTGTCTATTACTCCCACTACTTGGTTTCCTCTCTTTTTCCTATTTAGGTCTTGTAATTTGGTGCTGTTAATCGCGAGTCTCCAAAGAACATGCAAATGGGGGAGCAATTCCTTCTGTTCCACTAGATTTTTTTCCCCCCCAGTGTTCACCAGTGCTCAGGTTTTTCATTCTCCAGGAAATCATGAATTTGAGGAAAGAAACAGGAAGTTAACAGGTATCTCTAGAGGCCGTTTCTGGAGACCGTCTTGTTCATGTCTTTGTCCAGAAGTTCCTAGAGGACCAGGTCCTGACTTTCACGAATTCAGTTCTCTGTGGGAAAATCGCAGCTACTTACCAGTTACCTAAATACAGTCGTGCTCAGATAAGGGTTGTTGAACGGTTAATCACACATAAGATACCAGGTTTCAGCTCCCCGCTGGGTGCCAGATCTAACAGTTTCAATAGCATGTCCCTCAGCTGCTGGAAGTTTCCACCTTGTAGTCAAAGAACAGCTCTTCAGAATGTCAGATGGGCCAGCCGGTGAAGATGGACCGTAATTCTGGGGCGTCTGGTATTTTGGGATCTAGGGCCAGTCCCTCACCTTGTGTTTAGAAGAAACAGTGTAGAATAACTGTTAACCACTGTTTTTTCCCTGAGACGCAGTACAGTGCAGTGTTTAATTTGCTTGAAAGCATATTAGACCTGGGTCCAAATTCCAGGTTGTGTTAGCTGCGTAACCTTGGGCAAGCGACCGAGCTACCTTGCGGTGTGCTTCAGAATCACAGGGGCTGATGAAGTGCATACCTCCCAGCGGTGGTGTGACGATCAAATGTGATAATTCTCCCAAAGTGCTTGGAAAGCACTTCACCCTGAGTGAGGACCCTCCACACCATTGTGGTTGTTAGTTAGCTTTTTTGGGGGGATGCGATCAGGGGAGTTGGAAAAGTGTAAGGGGGTTGATAGAAGAGATAATTATTAGTAAATGAACATTTCTCTGATACTTTATTAAAAATATTTCAAAAGCTACGTAAATACATGGATTCGGAATGTTAGCTACTAATTGACTTCTGGCTCTAAAATTAGGCAGAATGTTCAGAATCACTACTTTAATTATGACTCTTGATGCACAGTGCTGAAATTTTAAGTGTTAAATCTTTATAATTCCTACTATGTCTGCAATGCCATATAAAAAGGTAAGAAAAAAACAAAACTTGAACCGTCTTTACCATTGTCAACAATTTAGAGTATGTGCATTATCATTAGTTTCTAGAAAGAAGACTGGGTATTGGGTAATTTGTCAGGGACTTGAAGGCCACTGATTAGTTTAACAAGGATTAGTTGTTTAGTTTAACAAGGGGACAGTGGAAATTCATGTTTAGGTATTACAGGTGATGATGAGCAATTCAAAACCATGTACATCTGCCAAAAATCTTAGCTCACTTATGACCGTTTAAGTCTAAGTTCTTAGGGACGCTTGGGTGACTCCTCCTATTGAGTGTCCAGCTTCCACTCAGGTTACGATCTTCTAGTTCATGGGTTTGACCCCGTATCAGGCTTGCTGTTGTCAGTACAGTGCCGGCTTCAGATCCCCTGTCTCCCTCTCTCTCTGCCCCTCCCTTGCTTGCATGCTCTCTCAAAAATAAACCTTTTGAAAAACAGTTTTAAAAGTTCTTAGAAGAAGTGTTGAGAAAGAAAGGTGAAAGCCCTAGTTCTTAAAAATGTGGGCAGTGTGGAATTTCTGCAAGTCTTGTGTGGGAATGACTGAGAATACAGCATAGCCTGGTATGGACAATAGTTGACTGTGATTTGTTTTTTAACCGGTGCACATAACTGTGGCTGGGAAAGCTCCATTTTCTTTCACACCCTCACTGTTCCCAGTTAATTCTCACAAAGGACATTTTGTGGTTTGGTTAACATTTGACAGGTACATTAATTTCCTTTTCAAAACGAAAATTGTGTATAACTTAATATATCCTTTACTGCTCAACTGTCCAAAGTTTTTGAGGTAATAGCTTCCAGATTTGGGGATTTTCTGGAACATGATAGTAAAAAACAAAACACCTAGGGGGTGGGGGCGAATGTTGGGCTTCACTTTGCCAATGAGGACATTAGGAAAACAACACTTGTGGGCTATCTCTAAGTTCATTTCATGATGGAGAAAGTGTTTATCACTCCCTCCCCCCGACCTCCCCAGGAGCAAGTTTATAAAATTTAAGGCTTTTTAAATTGAATAAAGGCAACATTATAGAAAGAAAAATCTTATATTCTTACCCTTCTTATATTCTCACCTTCACTGTCGATCACTGAACTTGCTTCCCGACCAGCAGTCTACACACCAGTTCTAGAACGTTTGTGTATCAAATGGTCATAGTTGATTGATGGATCCACGCATACAAAAGAATTGCCATGATGAAAATGGTCTGTAAAGAGTCTTAAAATCAATGTTACTATGTCCGATGTAGAAACTGGTGTATAGGACTTGTAGATCACCGCCCCCACCCAATCCTAGAATTGATAATACAAAAATCATTGGATGCTTGCTTGTACTTGCACACTTATTATATTAACGAACACGAGCAAGACTTTTGACTTGTGCTTTAAGAAATCAAATGGTGTCCAGAAGTCTATTCTAATGAAGAAGGGGAGTTGTGATGTTAGGAAATACTTGAGAAGGTTGTCCTATAATGCACCTCCCCTACCTCGGATCATTATTAAGTACCCGTCAGGTACATTCCACAGCAATGAAACAGCCAGCATCACTGGGATTGGCAGGTCTACAGCACGTAACCAATTACAAGGAAGAATTTAAAAGTTTTTATCACATGTTTCTTCTTTGCAGGTAGAGTATGCTGGAGATGGTGGAATTACCACAGTTACTGTGGCGCAATGTTGATATAAGAAAAATGTCATAATTTTAAGTGGGCAGAAAAAACTTGGATACTCTTTCTATACAAGGATACCCTTTCAAATGCATCTGGGGGGCTTACTCTACATAGGGGCCTGGGTTTTTGTCTTTGACTAGACTATTTTAGAACTCAGTAGAACTAGAAGTTGTAGAAAATTGAAGGCAGTGCAGATAATTCTTGTCCATAGAAATGCAGATTAGTTACGTGAGGAGAGTTTGTTTCCAGGTCCCTTTGCTACATGAAACTTGTACTGCTTGGGCCTTTCCTTTGAACTGGCTGTGACATCTCTTTAGGTTCCCTCATTAAGTAATTAATGAGTTAAATGGAATCTGTGAAACATGTTTATTTTATATCTGTAGGAATCTGATTTTACCTTTAAAAAAAAATCCTTTTATACAGGGATGCCTTTGAGAGATTTTTAGTACTGCATGATTGTCTTTTCAGCTTTTACGTGATCCTCTATAGCGGCATCGTTGCTGAAATCCTGGGTTTGTGTTTTTACTCATTTTTCAGATCATTACTATTAAGCAGTGTTTGCTGTTGATTTTGAGATGATAGAGTGTAGTGGGAAAAGGATTTATTTATGAATCAGATGGAGAAAAGACTAAGTTCTCTTCCTGGTGTTGGATTCTATATTCCCTTTTTCTAATTCTGGGCAAGTTCTAGAAGTGTCAGACCAGGTTTTCAAAGTGCTCGTTACGGGCCTGGCTTTTGGTTAGGACTCCATAAACGTATGTTCACTTCCCCTCTTTGTTTTAAGGTGTCCGTCCCTAATCTCTTCTTGGTTTTCACCCTAATATTTTTAATCTGCCGAACCTAGATAATCTGTTAGAATTCTATCTAAAACGAGTGTCCTTAGACTGTGACTACCAACCTGAGGGATTTTACTAAAACTGAAGTATATAAACAGTACCGTTGATCAACTTTGGCATACGTGCACGGACTTTTGTGTTCTTGGTTATGTGTTAGAAGTTGAGGTTGAAGGTTAAGTGACCAGGAGGAATTAGATGTTACCCTATATGGTTTTAAAATCTATTATATTAAAGCTAATTTGTGTCCTTTGAGGTTTATACTAACAAGTGAGAGGTGTGTATGTAAAAGAAATAGAAAAGAGAGGCAAGAATAAGTTCTGTGTGAAGGGTAAGGGATTCAGGAAAGTAAGACAAGGCCAGTCGACATGGAGGAAACAACTTACTGTGTATGTGTGTGTGTGTGTATGTGTGCGTATATTATACACATACAGAATTTTTTTTTAGATATTAGGGTAAAGTGTTCCCACATGAGGTGAATGCCCACAGAAGATAGGGGAGCTTCTCCTGAAGCCATGGCAGAGAATGGGGAATTAGCACATTAACTTTCCTCCCCTTACAATGGCAGGCAGAGCTGATGCTTCCAAAGGACTCCAAATACATTGCCTTTTTTTTTTTTTTGAATGTTTATTTTTGAGAGAGACAGAGTAGGAGAGGCAGAGAGAGAGAGAGAGAGAGAGAGAGAGAGAGAGAGAGACAGAATCTGAAGCAGGCACCAGGCTCTGAGCTGTCAGCACAGAGCCTGACATGGGGCTGGAACTCACGGACCATGAGATCATGACGTGAGCTGAAATGAGACGCTCAAATCACTGAGCCACCCAGCCACCCCCAGTACATTGCTTTTTAAATCAGGAATATGTTAAGACTTCTTTTGATTTCATTCATGATATCTGAGATCTTAATCTGACCTTAGAAAACCTTAAGAGAGAAGAAAATGAAAATATAACACCATTTCTTGAAAATATTTCAAAGATAATTGCAAATAAAAGGATTTTTTACATCACTGAAAAGAGCTAGACCATTCTTTCTCAGCATCTGGCTTGTTTTCTGTGGGTGCTGTAACAAATGACCATGTGCTCAGGGATTTAAAACAGCACATGTTTCTTACTGGACGGCATCTGAAGTGAGTCTCATTAGGATAAAGCCAAGATGGGGGCGCCTGGGTGGCTTAGTCGGTTAAACGTCCGACTTTCGCTTAGGTCGTGATCTCGCGGTTCATGGGTTCGAGCCCCGCGTCGGGCTCTGTGCTGACTGCCAGCTCAGAGCCTGGAGCCTTTTCAGTCTGTGACTCCCTCTCTCTCTGACCCTCCCCTGCTCACTCTCTCTCTCTCTCTCTCTCTCCTAGAAATAAATTAAAAAAAAAAAACATTTAAAAAAAAAGGATAAAGCCAAGATGTCAGCAAGGCTTCATCCTTTCCTG
Organism: Hyaena hyaena; assembly: GCF_003009895.1. Classification (NCBI taxonomy): domain Eukaryota; kingdom Metazoa; phylum Chordata; class Mammalia; order Carnivora; family Hyaenidae; genus Hyaena; species Hyaena hyaena. The sequence goes on from NW_024081544.1 coordinate 664,010, forward strand.
GAGGCTGTGTGTGTGTTGGGGGGTGCACTGTCCAGCCTCGTCCAGTATCTGGAGGCTTGTTTCCCTGACTCCTGGCCCCTCTTCATTCTCCTAGCCGGTGATGATTAGCCCCCCTTTCTCCCATGGTCGTTCTCCCATTCTCTCTTCTGCCTCCCTCTTCCCTGTTGAAGGAACAACTCTGATTACATTGGGTCCATCTGGATCTCCATCCAGTGTAGTCTCGTTAAGGGCAGCTGATGAGCAGCCTGGGTTCGCCCTCTTTCTGTGGAAGGTAACCTACTGACAGGTTCCAGGGATTAGGGTGTGGATCTGTTTGGGACAAGCTGTCATTCTCACCATACCACAGTGTCACACGAACATAGTTTTTCTGCCTTGATTGTTCCACAGTGAGGGGTAGGGGGTGCTCCTTGGCTGCACCTGCCTAAAAAGAATAAGCATTCAACATCTAGGGGGGATGGGAGTCATTAAACTCAGGCTAAGGAGAACTTATTCATGTAACTTAAAGAATAAATTTATGGAGCACCTGAGGGGCTCAGCCAATTAATATCTGACTCTTGGTTTTGGCTCAGGTCATGATCTCACAGTTCACAGGATCGAACCCCACATTAGGCTCTGTGCTGACAGTGGGGGGAGCCTCTTGGGATTCTCTTCCCCTCTCTCTCTCCCTCCCCTCCTTGCATGTGCATGCTCTGTTCTCCCCTCCCCGTATATAAATAAAAAAAATTATAATTCATTTTTACTGTATACTCTGGCTGGTACCAATATTTTGGGTGCTGAAGGAATCCCTTCTCGCGTCGAATTTTTCAGCAGGCACGTGTCTTGTTTGCCTGCTTATAATCCATGTGATTTTACATTCCTGGCTTGAGGCTTTCTGAGGAGCCTGAGCTAGTAAGAAAAGATCGGAGAGGTGGTCTGTGACTCTGGGTTACCTTCACACTCTGGAAGCTCAGAAATTGCTCCCCTCATGATGATGTGGTGAGTGAAGAGATGTTGACGTAGAAGGAGGTGGACCTGGGGGAAGAAATTCCTACTGATTTGTTATGAAGTCAAAAGTAAGGCATTTCTCTGGTCTTGTTTCTAGAAGGCTGTAGATGTGAATTAAAGATGAAACCAAGGAAAGCTGTAAGGGTCGTGAGGATTATTAGCACCCATTGGCCCACTCTGTTTGGAAGCACAGAGGTGGCGACGAGGGCAGGGGCGCGGGGGGGGGGGGGTGTATCCCATCATGATGCAACTGAGCTGTAAAAGGGGGAAAGTAAATCCAATTTGGGAAGGTAGGATTTTTGATGTTCTAACAAGTAATGTTTAAATAACTCTGTGAGAAGAATCACTGTGGAAATATAATGGTGGCTCAAGTTATTGAGTTGTCCTTGGGGCCTCTCTGTCAGAGTGTGGGGAGGAATAGAATGGCATAGAAGGTGTTTCAGCCACTTGAAGTGTCGACTGTGAGAGTGAAACTCATGGCGCCTAAGTTGAGGTATCCCTTGTATTTTCCCTTCAGTGACACCATAAAGGTGATGTGAAGACAGAACAACACTGACCTCCCCCTAACCCTAGCCCAGGGTCACCCTTTCTAGAGACTTGATTTATAATTGTATCGACTCCTTTCTGAAAGAGCATTTTCTTTTTCTGCCCTCCCCATGTAATTTCCAGCACCCTAAACCGGTCTGTAAACATCTGTTGATTCCACAGCCTGTTTCTTAACACAAGTCATGGCATAAGCTTTTCCTTCTCCAGGGTTTTCGTGTCTTGGCTGTGTCTCAAAGCCTGAGGTAAGCAACTTTGGATGTAGTGCTTCTGACAAGGGCTTGTCGTTTTGCTCCATTATGCTCTGTGTGTTCTAAGCCTTTTAAAATAGCTGAATGTTTTCAATAAGTGAATGAGCTGCCACTGTTGGGACTTGCATTCCCCCTACCCCGCCCCCCCAACTGTTGAAGCACTGATTGAATCTTGTCGGTGCAAAGCATCCAGACCTTTTTTATGGACTGCCCTAGACGGATCGCTTGTAAGAAATGTAGGCAGGTAAAAGGACTAGTTTTAATTACGCACAGAGCTAGTGTGATCATGAAGCATGGTCAACCCCTCCCGTTCAGGTGCTTTTCTGGGACATTGGCCTTAAGACGTTACCTGAAAGGCGAGTCAAAAGAGCAGTCACTTAAAGTTCTTTCCTTGCATCTGTGAGCTGTTCCTCATTACCTGGAGAATACTCCGGCAAGTCTGTGCTGCCTTTTCACAATGGAACTCCAGATTAGTATTTCCTCCCCTTTTCCTTCTGTCTGACACACGCAGTTCTTAATTCTTCTGTCAGCACATGTTCAGAGTGGTCTTCTTATGTGAGACAAAGACAGGATCTAATTGAACGACTCCACGTGCGTTAACGTCTAGAGGGATAAGGAGGACTTGGTCACCTAAAGAGGGAATCCACTCGGGACCTGGGAATGACCTGCCCTCATTAGTTTCTGTTGGCTACTCTCTGGGGGAGGCGCAAACCAAGTTGAGTTATTTGAAAGTGGGATGGGGTAAGACCAAGTCCTGATCTTTTCCATTTTTGTGCTTGTTTTCTTTATATTTTCTATAATTAAAAAGACTATAATTGAAGAGCTCCTGTATTGCAAAGCTGGACGAGCATGCGTGGCAATCAACTATTCCTTTTTGCTGTTGATTTGAATTCAAAGCGAAATTTCCCATGACGTCACAATGTTTAACTGCTTTTTCATTAGGGTCCAAGCTATGTAATTTTAGCCATTGAGGCTTGTTTACCTGACGAGAGAGTACAGACCTGAGAAAGGAATATGGTCTGAGAAATTTTAATCTTTGATCTGAGTCCTGGTTGCTTTTTTATTGCCAGAGAGTCCTTTTGAAAAAGAGTTATGAAAATACCCCATATTCGTAAATATTCAAATTCAAATTTGAAATGGCTAAAGTGACTTTAAATAGAATAGTGATGAGTTCAGTCTAAAATAAGGTTCTTTTAAATACATACTTGACCTCCTAAATTTTAGTCTTGGACCAGCCAAAATGCTCTATAAATTTTAACTTCAACAAGTAATTTGTGTACCACATGCTGATTCTCTTGGGCCATTCTGGTGAGCTGCAAACTCAAACTCAAAATCTGCTAAGTTTTGAAATAAACTCTGCTTTTTTTTTTAAACTGTTAGATCATGTAAGAGTCAAACGTGTTCTATGAGCTAAAATTTCATGATTTTGAACAATAAAGATAGAACCTGTAGCTGGGGGAGAAATGGAAGAGAGGAGCATTAGAATGAAAACTGAAAATTACTAGGCTTTGCCCCAGAGGTATATAAAGTTTTGTTCTTGCTCTTGAAGAGTGTTCAAACGATTTGGACTGTGCTAAGAAACTTCAGTTTAATGTGTTTTAAGTAAAAAAAAAAAAATGAAGAATAAAACAGAACCAATAACACCACCAATATTAAAGGAAGTGCTAATCTTACCAGTCACAAAGAGCTAAAAGCAATACATCTGCTTCCTGCAAATATTAGCCTACCACCTGGAACAGGTGTCTTTACTGCTTTACCAATATATTTATTGGTGTTTTCTTTGGAGTTTAAAATTTTCACCCATTATTGTAAAATTCATGTGAATGAAAATACAGTAGGGCTGATGGTTTTGATTTCCTTTTCTTCCTTCAGTAGTGCATTCCAAGGAGGCTTATATAAGTAAGCAACAACTCTAACATAAATAAATGTTTGTTCACATTTGTAAGAGTTCTATTTCAATGGATATACTTAAATCTCTCATAACTTGTAATTCAGCATATCTCACTACAGCTGTTACATAATTTCATGTTTTAATAAAGAATGAGAGCTAGCATGAACACATAAATACCAAAATCTTGAATGACAACCAGAAAGAGCCTTGTTTTCTATTCTACCCATACCAAGAACAGAAATTTTAATAATTGTATAAAATAAGCTTGAAGTAGCATGGTATAATGATAGCAACAATAATTGTCTTATTTCAGGCTCTTGTAACAAAGCGCCACGGAATGGAACGAGGGGCTTAAACAACAAACGTTTCTTGCTCACGGTTCTAGAGGCTGGGAAGTCCAAGAGGAGAGTGCTAGCACATTGAGTGTCTGATGAGGGCCTGTTTCCTGGTTCATAAACTGCCTAGTCTTTTTGCCATGTTCTCATGTGGTGAGAGGGACAAGATTGTTCTCTGACACCTTTTATATAAGGGCACTAATCCCACTCCTGAGGGCTCCACCCTTAAGACCTGATCACCTCCTGATACTGTTATATCAGAGGTTAACATTTCAAATTATGAATCCAAAGGGGGAGACTTACGCATTTCGCCCATCACAATAGTAATTAGCACTTACTGCTTTATTGCCAAGGTAATAGTCTGAGTGCTTTGCATTAGAATCAACTTAATCTTGACAATAGCTATAGAATTACCATCATTATGAAGACAGAGAACCGTCCTAGAGAAGTGAAAAGATTAGCAAAGGTGGCCCAGCTGCTAAGTAATGGAGCTGGGCGAGAATCAAACCCAGAAGTCTGGGGCTAGAGTTTGAGCTCTCAGCATCTAAATAGTAGAAAAAGTGCAGCCCATGGTCTCCATCTCCCACCAAGCAAACCTGTGATCTTTTTGATACATGTTTTGGTATTTTGAGAGTTAAGTATTTTCATCTAGCTCTAAGGTCTAAATTCTATGTAGCTTAAAACTAACCATGTAACAGCCAGCTGGAGACTGGTTAAATCAATTTTGAGATGGTCCTACAGTAAAAATCTGTGCTGACATTAAAAAGAATCAACTGTTATGATAGAGGATTGTCTATGATAAATCAAAGAAACCATGAACTAACTAGGTGTATATATGCATACAGTGATAACATTTTTGTGTAAAAAGAGAAAAAGGTATATATACACTAGGATATGCATGAAAAAAGGTTGAAAAACCAAACACCCATAATCTCTAGTAGGTTAGGGTATAGAGGAACTTCCACTTTTCTCCCTTATTACATTTGATTGATTGAATTATTCTTTACAGGTATTACTTTGAGCATCAGAAGAAAAATAGAAAAAAATCAAATGGACTAGAGATAATAGAACTTTTCCTAAAACATGGAAGGTTGGGCCAACTTTCAGATTAACGGAGACAGCAAATTACTTCCTTCTGTAGCCTGTAAAAGATTTGTATGGCCTCCATTTGTTTTTGTAGCTATTTAAATCCTATTTTGTTATTAAAATCCTCTTTGCAGGATTCCTTATGAATAAAAACAAGGTAAGGGTTGGATTCATTTCCCCCCCACACACACATTTTTATGGATTGCCTGAACACAAACTTGTAATTTCTCTTTTTGTTGAAAATAACAAAAACGCTGAGCCTTCCTGACCACAGCTTGCTTGATTTTGAGAGGAAAACCCCAATTATGGGGATGGGGGATGTTGTGAGGAATGTATAGCTCTGAGTCAAAACTTCTGATTCCAGAAGCTTTCAAGCAGCTTTATCTTTTTTCCTTATATAGATCAAATTATTCAGACAATGTTTTCATTCTTACAAAAAGAACATTTAGAATGCAAGTGTTCATATCTCATTTAAATTTTTCTTTAAGGTGTTGTTTTGTTTTGGGGGGGGGCTTTTAAAGTTTATTTTGAGAGCAAATGGGAGAGGAACAGAGAAGGGGGGAGAGAATCCCAAGCAGTCACTGTGTTCCTTGCAGTGTGTCACTTTCTGAAACATGCAAGTAAATTACCCATTAGAATATTGGTAGTGAATAGAGAATCTGCCTCAGAAAATGAGTGTAAAACCTTCATCTCTTCCATTAATCAAATCTCATCTTGATTCTGGGCTATTTCAATGGATCTGTTCAATTTCTTGAGATCAGCCATGATTAATTTTGTCCATTGATTGACACATTCCACAAACACTGTCAGGTATGATGACGCTAAGTTGAATAAATGATTTAGAGTTAAACCTTATATGTAATGGTGAGACAAACATTCAGTCATTTGGACATGTGTTGACTTTAATGCAGTGTAGTAAGTAGATCATTGGCAACATGAAATAATGAGAGTACAGAGTGTAGCATGAGCCTAGAGTGGGGAGGTGTGGAGTCCGGGAAACCTGGGCCATGAGAAATGAGAACGATATTGCCTCTTGGACAAAAGGAATATGGATTTACTCTGAGTAAATAGGCATCCCGAGTGTCTCAGGAGGCCTGTATATCATTTCCAACCACTGGTAGAGGTGGGGACACCCTCCCCTGTGGGACACCCCACTCTAGGCCAGCCCTTTGGGAATCAAATAGCATGACTGGAGGTCTAAGGAAGTTCATACAGCTGAAAGTAGAGCTCTTCTATGGTAGAAGTTAGATAACGGATGATTCATTTTTTGTATAGGATGTATCAGGTATGCTGAAATAGATTCTTTCCAGGCCTCAGCCTTCTAGACAGTGTTTAACCTATAAATAACAGTGTTTAAAAGTACAAAACTATGTAAAGTCATGCTGTCTTCTATTATCCAACCCCTCTCCTCGCTTTAACATAAAGGTAGATAGTGCTTCCCCTCTCCCCCCCACCAGGTCAAAGCTTTTTATTAGAGTAAAACTAGAGAAAGATTTTTCATTTAGGTGGCTGGAAAGTACATCCAGCTGAAAACCATCAACCATTTAGACTACATGCTTCATTTGAGTTGTGTTTCTGGATGCAAGTCAAGTATGACAACTGTGAATTTCATAACGTTTCTAACTTGCTTCAAAAAATGCTTTGGGGCCAAAATAGTTCTGAGGTCTTTTCTGTCCTCTCATGTTGAGGCCCTCTGGAGGTTATCAAGGTCAAGACAATGTTGCTGGATTTCAGCACCTTCCAGGAGAGATGAGGAGCCCTGTGTCTTAGGCTTGCTTCATCTCCTGTCCTTGCCTACATTCTCCCCGTCATGACTTGTCACTTCTTGTTCAAGGCGAACATCTCATTGGGTCCACGTCTCTGACAAAGAGAAGCTAATAATGAGTTATGTACTTTGTCTGCTTTAGCAAAGCTCAGGCTCTTCATTAGAGTTGTAATTTGTAGACTATGGAAAGTAAGTTAGGCGGAATATATTGTAGAGGGTTAAGTGGACAAGGAGGACCTATGGAAAGTAACAGTGGGAATAAGTCCGATGAGTGACTGTCATTGGGATTCTACAGTATTCACGACCAGAATCCCCTGTAGAACACTCAAATCTGGGTGGTGGTGTCTGTTTGGAGAATTATTTGTGGTATTAGCATCAATGATATCTCAGCTGCAAGCTATTACTGTTTTATTCAATCTTGGCTATTAAGGTTAAAAAACTGATTGTATAGCCATAAATCTGAATGACTTATAATAGAGCCATATGAGCTCTTTCAGTGAATCTACAAATAGTTGATTAAAAACTTGTGTTGTGCTAGACATACCTTGGACCCCACGCTAACAGCACAGAGCCTGCTTGGGATTCTCTCTCCCTGCCCCTTCCTCACTCGTGTGTGCGCTTGCTGGCTCTCTGAAAACAAATAAGCTTTAGAAAATAGAATGATGGGCACCTGGGTGGCTCAGTTAAGCATCTGACTTCACTCAGGTCATGATCTTGGGGTTCATGAGTTTGAGCTCCACACCGGGCTCTGTGCTGACAGCTCAGAGCCTGGAGCCTGCTTCATATTCTGTCTCCCTCTCTCTCTGCCCCTCCCCTGCTCACTATGCTATCTCCCTCTCTCTCTCTCTCAAAAATAAACATTAAAAATTTTTAAAATAAAAATAAAAAATAGAATGAAGGCTCTATTGAAAAACAATAGGGACAGAGTATGTATATTGAATAAATATGAAGAGGTAGAATCAGTGCAAATGGGGGGGGGGGAGCTTCATGAATTGTGGGCAGTGTGAAAGAGAAAGGAGTGAGGATGTTTAAGAGGTTGCTAGCTTTGGATGATGGGTTGGATGGTGCCATTTACTAAAGTAGGACAGATAGGAATGACACACAGATGGATGAAAGGATTAATGATGAATTTGAGTTTTTGAGTACCTAAGAGATATCTAGATAAAGATGTCTAACAGGAAGCTTAAAAAACACTAGCTTGGTTCTCAGAAAGATGGAAGCCAGTACATAGAATTTGGAAGTCATCAATATAGGTGAAGGAATGAGAATAGAGGGACTAGCCCAGGTAAACACCTAAAGGGAGAAGGAGTATTTGGACATGAAGATAGACCCCACATTTCCATCTCTATTATTCCATTGAGATTATCAAGATTGCCAACATCCCACCTGTTCCCAAATATAATGGGTATCTGCGTGTTCTGATCTTAAGTTAACTACTTAGAAGCATTTATCTCAGTTGGTCATTGTCTCTTCCTTCTTGAAGCACTTAATCCTTCTTGACTTTGATATCACTGTTTTCTAGTTGCCCCCCACCCCCATTAGTCCCCTTGGTTTCTCCTCTTGTGCCCAACTTGTTAAAGGTTTGACAGCTCGAGGAGTCTGCCTAGGCCTTCCGCTTCTTTGTCATTGGCATGGCGTGAGTGTTGTAATTCTAGAGGAAGACAAAACTCGGCAAGTCAGACAAAGGTGTAAGATATGCCAAAACCAATAGGATATGATTTAAGAGGATGTGTTTCTTCTGTTCAAGAAAAATAATGGATAGAATATAGGCTCCATTGACCTCAATTTAATAAGAAGTTAGGAAAAAATCCAAATATGCTTGTAGAGGATCTCTGGAAACCATTCAACAAATCAGTTTAACAATGAGCCTGGCCATGTTCTAGTTGCTAGGGATACATCAGTTAAAAACCTGCAAAAGCTCCTGCCATCATAGGACTTCCATTCTAGTGAGGCAAGACTGACAAACAAAGCAAATTAGTGAATATGTAAGAAGATAAGTGTGGAAAAACAAAACAGGAAGGGGACAAGGAATGTTGTAAGGAGGGAAGAATATACTTTTTAACAAAGAGTAACTAGAGCAGATCTCATTGAAAAATGATGTGTGAGCAGAAACCCAAGCGAGACAAAGAAGTGACTGAATCATGTGTGTATCTTGGGGAAGAGCTTTCCAGGGAGAGGCAATGGCAAGTGCAAGGGCCCTAAGGTAGGATTGTATCTTGTGTGGTCCAGGAACTGCCAGGAGACCAGTTTGCCTGAGTAGCTGAGGGATGAAATTGTAGGAGAGGACGGGGATGAGAGGTATGGAGGTGACGGCCGATTTTATAGGACCTTACAGTCTATCATAAGGGCTATGATTTTTATCTTGAGTTGGATCCATGGCCTTAGAGGACTTTGAGTGAAAAAGAGCTATGCTACATTTTAACAGGATCGCTTCGGCTGCTGTGTTATAAATAGATTCTGGGGAGGCTACAGCAGAAAGAGGAAGCCAATTGTGAGACTACATACTCTCCCTGTCCTCCTTAGCTGTTGGGGATACAATCCAAGACCCCCAGTGGATGCTGAATACCTCGGATAGTACTGAACCCTATATGTAGGTTTTTTCCTGTATGTAGATACCTGGGATAAAGGTTAATGTATACATTAAGTGTAGTAAAAGATTAATAATAGAACAATTGTAACAACATACTGTAGTTAAAGTTCTGTGAATGTTGTCTCTCACAATCTTACTAGACTGCACTAACCTTTTGATGCTGTGAGATAAGATACCTATGTAATGAGATGAAGCCAGGTGAATGACATAAGCATTGTTAATGTAGCGTTAGGCTGCTACTGACCTGCTTAGGATACTCTTTAGAAGGAGGATCGCCTGCTTCCAGAGTACAGTTCATAGTGCATAGCAGTGCAAAGTGAAGCCATAGGGGAGGGGAGAATAATGCAGGCAAACGATGATTGTGTCTTATGCCAGAGGGGTAAGGGTAAAACATAAGCCATAGTTAGATTCTGGATCTCTTTTGAAGCTATTACTGGCAGGATTTCCTGATGGATAAGAGTGTGGTTTGAGAGAAAAGGAAATACCAAGATCATCCCAGGGTTTTTTACCTAAGCATGAATGAAGAGTTGGTGCAAAGGGAGGAGGAAAAGGTTGGGGACCCATATTCTGGGTATGTTCAGTTTGAGATGCCGGTTAGATATCCAAGATGGAGATAGGAGGAATACACATTTGCATATGAGCTTAGAGTCCATGCTGCAGGTATAAATTTAAAGTTAAAAGCTTTTCCGGGCACTTGGGTGCCACAGTCGGTCAAGCGTCGGACTCTTGATATTGGCTCAGGTCATGATGTCACAGTTTAAGATCCAGCCCCACCTCAGGCTCCACACTGACAGCTGGGAGTCTGCTTGGGATTCTCTCTTCACCCCCTCTCTCTGCTCCTCCCCTGCTCGTGCATGCATGCTCTCTCTCCTCCGTCTCAAAAAAAAAACAGGAACAAACAACAACAACAACAAACTTTAAAAGCTTCTAGGGACATGGAAAGAATGTGACTAGATGAGATCAACAAAAACGTGAACATAGAAAAGAAGTTTTAGGTCAGCCTCAGATATTCCAGTGGTAAGAGATTAGTGAGATTAAGCAACTAGAAAGGAACACCTTTCTCAGAGAAAACCCAGAAGAGGAGGAGTTAAGTGAGGAAGCTGTAAGGAGGAAGCATTGAGAATTGTTAACTGAAAATGACCTGTAAGAGCATGGCTGAGATTTGACCATGGGATCTAGTAATGTGGACATCATTGGTGACCTTGAGAAGAAGAGAGCATATGGTAAAACCCTGATAAGAGTGGGTTTCAGGAAAAGGAGAGAGGAAACAGAGAGGATGCTTGTAAGTTGTTGAGCTCTAACAGAAATCAGAAAAATAGAGAAAGTGCTTCCTAGAGAGAATCCTTCCTGCCTTCCTCCACCTTCTTCCCCCACTCTTTTCCTCTAATCCTCCTTTCCTGGTTTGAGAAATAGCAGCATGCTTTATATGGGTGGGAATTACCCAGGAGTAGGGAATTTTGATCTAGGGGAGAGAGGAGGGGATAGCCGGAGCACTACCCTGAGTAGGCTGAAGGGAATAGAATCTGGTGGGAATACGGGTTTTTGAGAAGAGGGAAGAGCAATATAGTTCATCCACAATATTGGCCTTAATGTGTCCTTAGAACTAGATAGGAAGCCATTAAAATGCAAAGAAATGCAAATCTAACAAATTAATGAAATAACTTAGGAACAACCTAGGAGGGATATTGCTGATCCAAATGTCAGGGAACAATTAAGTAATATCAGCTTGACTCTGATATCTGGCATCTTGCATGCCCCTTAACAAAACCATTTTTAAGGCCTGACATTTCTAATACAGGGACTTGAAAAAGAATTCTATACATGACTGATAGATATTTCAGGGAAGAATCCAAATCATGTCAGAAGTCTTTGGTTGAAATTATAATTATGTATAGACAAAGTAAATCAAACTCTAATTATTGATCATTTCATGGTAGGTTTGAAATAACATTTTAATTTTTTAAAGTTTATTTATTTTGAGAGATAGAGCACATGAGCACGGGAGGAGCAGAAAGAGGGAGGAGAGAGAATCCCAGACAGGCTTTACATCATCAGTGTGGAGCCCGATGCCTGACTTGAACTCATGAATCATGAGACCGTGACCTGAGCGGAGATCAAGAGTCAGTCATTTAACCAACTGAGCCACCCAGGAGCCCCTTTAATTTTTGCAATTAAAATATTTTTCCTGTAATGACAATTTAATTGTGATTCCAATTAAAACTATAAAATTGAATAATTGATTTAGACTTATGATTTTAGTATAAATGTTTTTGTAATCAGAACTGAAATGTTTGAGGACCTAAGATCTACCGAGTTTTATGTTTAACTTATTGGCATTATAAAAATTTGGTGCTTGGAAACATTTGTGTTAAGCAATCAGAGTGCTTTAAAAAGAAAATTGACTGTATTAAAATTGTAAATACAGGTTTAAAATTTAAAGGGAATTTAATGAATTAAGTTTGTTAATGGGACCAAATGTTAAAGTCCCCAATAAAAGTGATTGCTATAATAGGCTAAGTTTAGAAGTACAATGATGGGGTTTGTAAGAAGCATAGGAACAGTGAAGTTTTTACATTTTGGCTTCAATAATTTGAACATTAGTTTGCAAAAGGAGTCATTTCTTACAAGAATACCAAGAAAACTCCTCTTCCCCTCAGTATGTATAGACTCCCCAGGTGACATCATCCATGGCTTAAAAACTGTCCAGTGATACTGGTATTTATTATATCAATACTGATCTCTCTTCAGAACTACAGACTGATATGCGTATCAAAGATAACTAAAACCAAACTCTCGGGGCACCTGGGTGGGTCAGTCAGTTAAGTGTCTGACTCTTGATTTTGGCTCAGGTCATGATCTCATGGTTCATGGGATCAAGCACCACCTTGGGCTCTGTGCTGCTGACAGCTCAGATTTGCTTGGAATTCTCTCTCTGCCCCTTCCCTGTGTGTGTGCTTCTCAGCATAAATTTAAAAATAAATTAAAAAAGACTAAAACTCACCAAACTCTTTAATTTCTCACCCACCCGATACCCCAAACCTTAATTCCTTAGCCATTGAAGCCAAAAATCTAGGTGTCATTCTGGATTCTTCATTTTAGTTACTAAGAAGTCTCCATCAGGGTCCTGGCGGGGAGTGGGGGGGAGGTTTGTTCAAAGTGGGTAACTTGAAGAGAGTTAACTAATGGGACTATAAAAAGATGTGGACACTGTGTGAGGAAACCACCCCTAGTCCCAAAAGGGCAAAGTGAGGGAACCCTTCTGGGAGCCCAGAGGCAGGGCTGGGTGGAGGGGTCAGCCTGATAAGGACTGTGGATCTCACTCTCAGGATGCAGCGGGCTCTCACCAGCCCTGCAAGGAAGGAGCAGAGGGTGTGGGGGAACCCAGTTTCGTTCTTTGTCCCATCTCTTACTGGTGCTTCCATTCTGTGCAATCTGACCATAGCTAAAGCTCGGGTCCCCACCTGTGCAGTCCGTAGAGGTGAGCCTCCGGGCCTATGGAGCAGGTTGGAGAAGAGCGGAGGCAGGCCAGGGATGCACCCCCAGAAGACCCAGCACAAAGGCTAGTAGAGCCTATAGTGCATAATTTCTGGGACAGACCTTAGTTATTTTTCCCCTCACCTATTTTCTACATTTGGTGTCCATTTCATATTAAAGATATCTTTAAATTCCACTTGTCTTCATGGTTTATGACCCTCTTTCTGGGTCTTTTGACCTTTTTTTTTTTTTAAACCCTTGAGTAAATGTGCCCCCATCACACCTTCAGGACCACGGTCTCCTCAAACACTCTACTAGTCAGCCAGAGAGAGGTCTTGGAAGGCTAACCCAAAACTCTTGTGAATTAATATGATTTTTATGACCAGATAATTGGAGTGTTAAGTTGTTAGAAATTGTGCTAAAAATGAAGAGATTTAAGGTGTGATTATTAGCAGTTGACATTTTAGTATTGTGTGCTTGCTTTTCTGAATCTTCAGTCTTTGTGAAATCTCTGTGTTGAAGTGACATAAATGTTGACCCTTTTAATGAAAGCATAGAAACTTCTCAAGCTGATATTCAGTAGAAATTCAGTATTAAAGGTAGCACCCGAAGCCATGTCCTGTATTAAGCCAAAGATATACAGATTATTTAGTGCTCTCTGATCTCCCCTTTTAACTCCTCTTGCCTTTCCAGCCTCGGGTCTGTGAAAGTTTGAAATCCCACCTTAACCTGAATTGACTGGGATTTAGAGTATCCTTTGTTCCCATTTGATCAGATTTTGTTGGATCTCTTTTTATTCATCCATTCACTTCTCATTTCTTTCAGAGAAGGACTAGGTATGTCTTATAATAAAAACCTAAAAGCATATAAGAAATATGTGATTTAACACTGTGTAATGTAGCATTTCAAAAATGTCATGGTTTAAGATACCGTATCTTCTGTACTTTTTTGAGGGTGAATAGAAATGTACAATTACAGGGAATGGTTATGGAAATTATGGAAAATAGGATTGAAGAGAGCTGTGATTTGGAAGTCTGGCTACTTAAGAGACTCTCAGGACTTTTTTCATTCTGGACCATACTCAAGTGCCACCAGATGATGTGACAGGAAGGTCTTAACTTTAATCCAGAATTAGTGAAGACTGAAATTCTTTGTCTCAGATTTTTACATAGCAGAGAATACTTGGATTTTTCTGGTGAGATCTTATTCCTCTTGTGATTCCCAGATGAGCCGTGATCCTCTCAGATACATTTTATGTACTCTTTTGGTGATGAATATTTTATCTGTGCCAACACTGTCTAATTTGTCCGTGCGCAGTTCCCAGGAGGACCTTTGTGTATCCACTATTATTGTAATTATAAAATCGATTCTAACACTAGATTCAGAGCCGTGAGTGTACCCTTTCTTGCTGTGGAGAGCCATGGGGATGTAGAGTCCATTCAGGTGGAGTCAGAATTCCTTGTGCAGAATGCCATAAATCATTTCCACAGATTCACCAAATGAGACAAAATGTCCTTTACAAAAAACAACAAAAAAACCACACACCACAGGCCTTTATCTGTTTTCTTTCCAACCTCCTTCCCCATACTGTTAGTTATTTTTTAACATGCTAGCTTACTGCAGGCATTCAGATTTTATTCTTTTTTGGAAAAGCTGAATTTGTGAGCCAAAGACCATGGGTTTTAATTTTTAAAAATTTTTTTGCAAACCATAAATACAATTGTTCTTTTTTTTTTCCTGTGCATGTTCCAGATGAGTAGTTTTTTGTTGTAACAGTTGCTTCACAATTATGCTGTGATTTGCAAATCAGAAAAGAGAGGCTGGAAGGATTCTATATTAGACAAATATGTTGAAAACCAGAATGGTCTGTTTAAAAAAAAATTAAACTCCCAGTCACACATCCTTAAGGAATTTGTGTCTATGTTTCTAGTGACCAGCAATGGCACAGATGACTACCTGATTGTGGTGGTGGTGTTGGTGTTGTTGTTGTTTTTAATTAACAGAAGCTAGGTACCTGCACATCTCCAAGTCTGCCCTATTCCATTTTCCATCAAGATATCAAAGCTGAAAGGAAAGCAAGAATATGCAAGTATGGACATAAGAGGTGCCAGGCATTAGCCTCCTACACATACACAGCCAACCCCATCTTCCAACACGTAATCTTCGATTGGTGCAACTATGGAAGGAAAACAGAGAATGCATGTAGAAGAGAGCCAAGTACATAAGTGGGCTATCGAGAAAGCAAACATGTTTGCTCAGGAAAATCCAAGCCAGATTTTCCACTAGCTCCCATCCTGCTTTCTGCCTTGAGTCCACCGGACTCACTCTTCTTGGCCATTCCTAAGGTTCTGGCATAGTCTTTCAGAGTAAAGCCGTGGAATTGGAAGATCAACAAATGCTGTTGTATTTTATGTCTTTAAATTGTACTAATAGAAAGTCTGCTGTCTGTTGGGCCAAAGGACAAAATGCGTGGCTGGTACTGGTTTTGGCTGCCCTACAAATGAATGCTCTATGTGTGTGTAATCCCACAGGAGCTTGGCGTCAAGGCTCCCTCCTTTCATTGCTGAAGATAGGGGACAGCTATTTTTGTTCTCCGCTCTCTGGCAGCCAAGACCCCAGCCTGAAGCCGGGGTTCATTTGGTGGGATGCTCCAGCCTGATGCTCCAGGAGCACCTGGCTGGGGCAGTCAGAAGTCCTTCCCATACAGCAGTGGATGCAGGATGCCAGGCAGCTGGTGCAAGGGCCACTCCTAAACTAGTAGCTGCTACTATGTAGGTCACCATGGGCTGCCTTGGTTCTTCCTGTTCTTCAGCTTCTTGTCCAGTCTGTGAATTATCAGTATCCTATTTACAACCAGAATCCTGTCTGGTACAAAAGAAAAAGGACACTCCTTTCAAAAAACACTTAGAATGTTGAATTGTCATATTTTCCGGGTAGCTTGAGAACTCCTTTGATGGGAGTTGGTGCCTTCCTTGGCCAAAAAAAGTGGTTGATCAGACTTCGTTTAGTAAGACTCCAGATGTGGCGCCTGGGTGGCTCAGTTGGTTAGGCGTCTGACTTCAGCTCAGGTCATGATCTCATGGTTCATGAGTTCGAGCCCCGTGTCGGGCTCTGTGCTGACAGCCAGATCAGAGCCTGGAGCCTGTTTCAGATTCTGTGTCTCTCTCTCTCTCTCTCTCTCTCTCTGACCCTCCCCTGCTCATGCTCTCTCTCTCTCTCTCTCTCTCTCTCTCTCTCTCTCACAAATAAATAAAACATTAAAAAAAAAACCCCAGATAAATATGTGTGGCCCATGAATCCTTCTGAGATCTTCACCATCCTGTTTAAGAGGGACCTGCATTGTCTATATGATATATATGGGGACATAATTTAAGGCATTTATACCTATATTCCAGGGAGTAAAAGCAAATAATAAATAAAAATGTTTCTAATATAAATTAAGTCCACATGCTGCTTCTATTATTCTGAGGGAATAGAAGATTACTTTTGTTGGTATTTCAATTTTGATCCGTAATTTGTGGGTGCTGTAGAAAATCTGGTGATCTCTCCAATGACCTCAAGTAGAGCTGCCTTAATTTGTGTTGAGCATTTGTGAGGTTTGACAGTAGTTGGAAAGTGCCTCTTTAATAAAACACACCTTTAAATAACTCTCTCAGATTAGCGCCAGCTTCTAAGGTGAGAAGATGGCTTGAACTACCCCTGCCATCAGCTCAGCTGTGGATCTGAGCTCCCCAGCTGTGCCCCCCCCCCCTTCTTCCCACCAACTCAGACTCTGCAGTCAGAATCTGTCTGACACGTGTGGTGATGTGCGAGGCGAGATCACATCTCGTTCACTGTATTGGTTCTTCGGTGCTAGACCATAGTAAACATTCGTGTCTGTAAGCAGTTAACGGCAACGTGATTTGAGGCTACACAGGGTTTACAGACTCTTTTCTGCCTATTATGCTTTTGTCTAGGTCCACATAGATGTAGGAAATTGACATTTAGAGAATTGGCTTAGCTCTTAAGATATACCAGTAATGTTTAAAAGCTGTTTTAGAGGTGTTTTCTCCTCTCAGGTGGAAAAAAAAAATCTAGTGATGGTCCCACTATGCATTATACATGATCCCTTTTAATAGCTGTTACTATAGCAAAGCAAAGGACTGTATACTTGTCTGTAGTCACCATTGGTATTTGGTATATCATATCAGAACTTTGACCAAATGGGTACTAAAATAAATCCAAACTCTGAATTATCTTTTTGTACTCTGAGAAGAATCCTGATTGGTCAGAAAAATCAGTTCTTTTTAGGAAAAAGTGAAGTGAAAAATCCAGTCAGTCATGATGGCAATACCTATTGACTGAGCACCATTCTGACCATTTGATATATAGTATCTCATTGACTACTCGCAAGAATCTCACTCTCTAGATTAGGAAACAGGTATCAGTGAAGTAACTTCTCCACATCCCAGTGGGGTTCAGTTTTAGGCTTGTCTGACTATGCACTTAATAAAGCCATGTACGTAATCACTGGGGAGCTCCTCTTACCACATGGTGGATGCTGTCACAGACACTCAAGTCCCTACGTGGAATTAGAAGTGGTACCTATACCCAGGAGCTCTAAGTCCTAGTGGGGGAAGATGGACTGGAAATCAGCTTAACAGAATGATAAGTGTTATGACAGTAGAATAGAAAAAACCCTAAGATGGTTAAGGAAGGTCCTCTGAATCAGACTGAGGACACAGAGGTCTTTCTGAAGAAATTATTATTGAGCTGAATTCTGAAGGGTGACTAGGATCCAGCTAGAGGGAGATAGTGGAGAATGATGTGTAGGCAGAGGGTCAACTCCTCGGACTCAGAGCACGAAAGAGACTGGAACAGGACTTGTGCACGTAGATCTGTAGGACTGGCATGGAGATCGTGTATATGGTCAGAAAAGAACCTCTATATATTATAAAGTTAAAATATAATTTTAAGTTTTGTGTGTCGAACCCTGGTTTAGGTACTTTGTAAACATTACAACTATGAACTCTTGTAATCCCTGTAACAGTCACTGGAGATCACAAATGAAGGCCAAGTCCAGATCATAAAGACCCTATCTGCTTAGATAAGGAACTTGGATTTTATCCTGACAGCTCTAGGTGGTCTTGCAAAGATTTGAAATCATGGGAATGACTTGATGTATTTAAGAAAGATCTTTGTTAACATTTTGGAGATTGAATTGGAGTCTGGTAAACCTGAGGTTGGGGGAACAGGCTGTGTTATCTAGGAGATAGTGGTGATGTTTTGAACAAAGGCTTTAGGGCCAGGGAGTGGCAGGGAGATGGCAGAGACTGAGTGGGACAGATGAGCAGGGATTAGTGACTGATGGGATATGTAGGCCTGAGGTCCATCTTCCTGGAACCTAAAGATTGTTAAGTGAAGGAATGCTCTGTTGTTGCCCAAAATATGGGAAATAAGCATTCTCCTCTCAGGGGCTACTGGAAAACCAACTTGAGTTTGATTTGCTGTGCTCTCATCTGCTCTAAGGCTCCCCAGCTCCAGTTCTAAAAGCACCAAGAGCAGAGAGAATTTGCTTTGTTGAGATCTTTTCTGGGGACTTTTAGAGGCTACTTAAACCCACTTGAAGGTCTACCTAGGGAGCCTAGCTCTTTTTAAATGTCTTTATTCCCCAACTCTTCCTAAGTGTACAGAGGATAGAAAAATACCCTTGGTAAGGAACATTATATTTATATATATATATATTTTAATGTTTTATTTATTTCTAGGAGAGAGAGAGAGAGAGACAGAGTGAGCAGGGGAGGGTCAGAGAGAGAGGGAGTCACAGACTGAAGCAGGCTCCAGGCTCCGAGCTGGCAGTCAGCACAGAGCCCGACGCGGGGCTCGAACCCCCGAACCGCGAGATCATGACCTAAGCGAAAGTCGGACGCTTAACCGACTAAGCCACCCAGGCGCCCCTATATTTATATATTTTTATGCCCAACTTCCATCTAGAAATATTCTATTCAGATAGTGACCAAAAATGAAGTTTGATACAAATGTATTAATCTCCTTAATTTTCTGCTGAATTTTGTGTCTTCGCTCTTTTAAAAAATGTTTTTCGGAGAGGGAGAGGGAGAAAACAAGTGGGGGAGGGTCAGAGAGGGGGAAGGGTGTCAGAGAATCCAAAGCAGGCTCCATGCTGACAACAGAGAGCCCGATGCAGGGCTCCAACTCATGAACCATGACATCATGACCTGAACCCAAGTGGGACACTTCACTGACTAAGCCAACCAGATGCTGTTTTCTTTATTCTTAAGAAAAGAAAATACATGGTCTGAAACTGACCCAGGGAAAGCCCTGATTAGGGTATATTTGTGAATATTGCATATAAAGGTTGGATCTCCTTATACACAGTCGTTCCTGGGCAATTTACTGCTGGTTTTATTGTAAATTATGTTATTTAAAAAAATTGATACTTAAAAATGACATGTTCCATCTAGCCATTATAAGAGAAGAATTACATAGTGAAAATAAGAGCAGAATCTTCTACTTAGCTGCCTTTTTGAGTTTTAGTTAAAAAAAAAAAACTTCTTGATCTATTTTCAATATGAGAGGTCCTGAAATTTTAGAGAGCTAGAAATATAGGAGAGTCTTGAATTGTAGTCTCTTTGAATCTAATTATCAGACACATGCCCTAACTTTGAAAAGCCTACTTCTGGTTCATCTTGAGACGTTCTTAGCAGGACTTGAGTCCCGCTGATCTAGGATGACTGATGGACAGGCGGGGAGCCACGTGGCCCCCTGGCCTGGCTCAGCACAGCAGCAGTTCTCTTCCATTCAGGATCTCCGATGTCTGCTCCTCTGCAAAGCCGCGAGGCCAGTGTCTGTAGCTGCTAAGCATGAAATCCCCTGCTTCTGTTTGTTTCTTTTGTTGCCACGAGTTAATAGGGACAGAGACAGGAGACAGCCCAGAACAAAGCAGAAATAATGGAGTATTTCACCCCAAAAAGGAATGCGGATTGAGAAATACAAAGGGGAAGGCAAAGACAGACTTAGTGTCCCGAGGCAGTGTGATGTATTGGCCAGAAGCCTCAGCCCTGGGACAGTCCTGGGCCAAAGCCTTCATCAGTGAGCTCAGAGCAGCCCACATGGCCGAAAGGTTTGACCCATCTTCTGTAAAAACAATTTGTTGTTTTTCCCTCTAGGGTCTTAGAGGGCCACAGGGTTTTTCACCTCAAAAAGCGGATTGCTCCTGTGATGCAAAAGAATCGTCTGCTGGGATCTGCCTGGTGATCAAGGGCCTCTTCACAGCCTGCTCTACCTTCCTCCTGCTTGCTTCTATTGCTATAGGTGCCATTTGAATTTAGATTCTTGTCATTGGTTTGCAAGAACGACTAGTTATTCCAAGACATTGCAGCATATTTGAAGCTCATTTTTCTTGCAAGTAGAAGGAAAGGATTAGCCAAGAGATTGCATGTTACAGATGATCTCCTTCCCATGTATTTCTGAACATTCCAGGTTATTTGTGTTTTTCTCCATACTCTGCCCCAGTACAGTTGATTTTTTTTTAATTTTAGTATTTGCTTATGTATTTACTTTATTGAGGTATAGTTGACATCTACATATGTTTTAAATATATATTTAAAATTGGGGACTGTTCATTAGAGATTTTCTTCCCCCTTTGCTACCGTGCTTAGAATCAGAAATCTCTGCAGCCAGTGTGGGCTTCTCTTAATAGACAAGCTTTGTCCTTGCCGGAGGACAAAAAATGGTTAAGTGAAAGAGGCGGACAGCAGGAGAGAGAAGCCAGCAACTCTTCAGGGTCCCTTCGCCTTCCTCCCAGCCGGTCCCCTCTCCTCCTGCCCTCCTGCCTAAGTCAGCTGTGCAGGAAGCAGGTCCTCCAGCTCCACCGGGAGGAAGATGCAGGCACTTGAGCCATAAACTTGACAGTGCAAGGAAAGAAGCAGTGTCAAGGGGCGTGCATTGTCCCCTTGTTCTGGCCGGGGGTCTGTTTTCTCATCAAGGCAAACTTCTTCAAAGTGCTTATCTCCTTGAAACCAGAAGCACCCTGCTTCTGGGGCTCTGATCCCTGACTCCATACTTGGCAAGACCCAGGCTGAGAGAGAGGACATGAGTGGGCACTCTGCAGCCACGCAGCCCTCGTGGGGGCTCCCGCTCGGTCGCTTACTAGCTCGGTCACAAGTTCACATCTCTGTGTTGCCCTCCATAAGGGCTGCGTGTAATGTCTTCTCCCTGCACGTGGCACACTCTCAGATGGCCAATCCTGGCTCCACTTAGCCAACTTAATATCTTTGGGCCTCAATTTCCCCAAGGGAAACGTCCCCAAGGTCGTTCAAGGAGTAGGTGAATTAACACACATATGCCCCTTCTTTCTGGTGCTATTAGTGGCCTTTGGTTTTCCTTTTAAGATTTGGGGACACCCATCCTTCCTTGTGTCTTTTTCGGAAGCTTAGGTAGCTCCTATACATGTTATGACAGGTTTCAGTTGAATTTTCCAAAGACAGACCCACATTTGACTATTATGGACTTGGAAAATATTTTAAATCTTAAAATTTTAGATATTTAAACACTAAATATTTTATTAATTGGACATGCTTAGTGTTAGAAAACACTTCTAGACATGGACTTCCGTTTAAAACTTCTTTCATTGCAAGAGAGTGAGGGTCAGAATGTACAGGTGTCTTCTTTTGGTTTTAAAAGCAAACTAAGAAATAAACCCACTTCTAGTTACGGGTGAATTATCTCTTGCTTTTAGGTACCAACTAATTAGTGTTGTGTTCACCTAACAAGTATTTATGGAGCGCAGTGCCAGGCCCCACCCTGGGACTCCACCAAAGACTTCGTTATTTGCTATAGGAACTCTGGTTTTTGTTTGGCGAGACCCGTATTTAAATAAGGAGGAGAGATAGTGTGGGGTTCAGGCAGTGACTGCATGGCCCTGGGGGAAGTCCCCGAGCAGACTGAAGAAAATTTTCCAGCAACTATACAGAGCTTCAGTCACATTGAAATCCTGCTCAGAATAAGATCATGTATTCATGATGAAAAACAGAGCATCAATTGAAACAAATGCCATGTTCCCAAAGGCTAGGGATTTAGGGACACGGGATGGTAGGAAATACTGGCAATGCAAGGGCCGGTGCCAGAGGGGGAGGATTTTGACTAAGACTCTGTCCAGAATTGAGATGTTGTAGGACAGCTCTCCCTCTCTGCTTTTGGGCCTGGCCACCCTTGGTAGCTGTAAAATTAACCTTTTTTGAATCAAGGATGAATAGGTCTTGGGGTCAGTGTGTATAATTCTATCATCTACTTAATTCTTTTTTTTATTATTTTTTTTAATGTTTTTATTTTTCTGAGAGAGAGACAGCATGAACAGGAGAGGATCAGAGAGACAGGGAGACACAGAATCTGAAGCAGGCTCCAGGCTCTGAGCTGGCAGTCAGCACAGAGCCCAACACGGGGCTCGAACCCACAAACCGTGAGATCATGACCCGAACTGAAGTCAGACGCTCAACCGACTGAGCCACCCAGGTGCCCCTTATCTACTTAATTCTTAACAGTTAGAAAAAAAAAATACATGTGGCCTGATACTTCAGTGCTAGAAGTGTGTGTTGTGGACCAAGAAGGGAAAGAAGGACTTAGCTCTCTGGGGTCACTGGAGAAGACTTTCCAGAGGAGTGCCATCTGAGCCAGTACCATGACTGGGAATTTGCCAAGTAGAGAAGAGTGGAAAGAGCATTTCCTTCCAAGGGACCCGGAATCTGAGTGTGAAGGGGCTCAGAAAGCTCGAGGAACCTAGTGAGTGAGTTGGAGGGTAGCTGGAATCATGAGGGGGGATATGTAGAGGGAAATGAGATCCATAGTTGAGTGCTTAATTAGCACTTTATGGTGCCAATCTGGAACAGTCATTCGCTAAGTACCTATTCTGCACAGTGTTCCGCCAGACCTACCAAAATGTCTGACATGGTCCCCAACAGAAATGGGGACGTCTTAAGATCATCTTGCTGCCTTGTGCTAGGCCACGCATCTGAAATACATTATTTTATCTTTGCAGTTTAATCTTTGGCTTCCTACCTCTCCCCCCCTCCCCCAACCTCACCCCCATTCACAGTACATGTGATCAGTCTCCTTTAAGCAAATATTGCTAAGGTTTTTGCTAATGCTTTTTAGTTAATCTGCCTTTCAGCTAAAGATTATATAATTATATGATTTGCCCAAAGTCTGTGACGCAGATATTACTGGTGATTCCAGTCTTCGCCCTCTCTCAAGACCTTGGCACAGTGTTTCCTCACACACGACTTTGGTGGGAGCTTGTGGATGTGCATGCAAAGGGGAAACATCCTGTGTCCCGACATAATCAGAGATACACTGGGTCCTTTTGAAAAGGAACATGTCATAACAGACCCTATGTGAAAAGACCTGTGAACTGAAGCAGTCTAGACAAGAGACCATGACCTTGGTTGCACATGCCCCCCCCCCCCATAGTTAAAATGCAGACTTCTCCCTGCTGCAAGCGAGAGCCAAGGGGTGTGTGTCTTTAGTGCCTTGGGTTGGGCTGGAAGGGGATGGAGCCCTCTGGAAGCTGCTGTGGACTGGCCAAGCGAAGTACCCGTGTCAGGGCTGCATGGTGGACGCTTGCCTGAGGAAATGGACTGTCACCTAGGACGCCTTAGGGAAACGAGCATCCTGATGAACAGTGATTTACTGGTATGGTGCCTTTTCTATAGCAAAATGCATTGAACTGATGCCTCCTAACGTCCTCCTAAAGAAAGGAAGTGGCAGATAGTGTTAAAATGTTACTGGTTAATCATGAGGAAACTGAAGCACGGTTAGGTTTATGGAGCCTGAACAGGGCTACACAATGCCTTACTGTCTGGCCTGGGAATGGGGCCTGAGTTTGCCGCTTGCTGTCAGGACTGCCGACGGCATTGTGTTTCACATTGTACGACAGTGAAAGGGGCTTACTCTTAACAATGCAAGAGCTGCTTTAGGAGACAGACACAATGAACTTGGGTACAGTATAGTCTAGAGGCCAAAATGAGTAATTTTAAGTAAATGGACTATGAGACCCAAAGCTTCATTAAGTTTTAAAATAAAAAACAAGGAAAAACTGTACAGTTTTTAGGAACGGACTCAGAAAAACATGAACATTCTTTTCCCATTTGAAATAACATATTTTTAAGAGCCTTATTTTGTTGGCTGAAAATCTGACACTATTCCTGCCAAGCATAGGATTTATTTATTTCAAATAAATATTCAGAGGTTCTGTGATTTATTTCAAAGATTCTATCTTGTAATGATTGTCAGTCTAACCTTTATGCCTTTTATGTTTGAAAATACCTGATTTCCATAGACTGTGGTGGTTTGGGGGGAAGGCTTTTTTTTTTCCTTCCAGATTTAGGTTAGGTTCTTCCAGAACAGTTGAAAATACAGAGCCTGGAATTCAGGAAACAGATTGGGGGGAGAGGAGAGATGTCATGTTAGGTGTCTTAACCATGACTGGAGAATCTAGAGAGAGGAGATTAAAAGATCTGTGTGAGTACAGAGTCCCTGCTAAATTGCTTTTTGTGCCAGAAGTGCTTTAGTGACCTAGAAAAAATTAACAGGTGGTACAGATATTAATGAGTTCAGTTGCAAATGTTTTTGCATTTTGGATTTTTAAAAGAACATGAAGATGAGGGTGCCCGGGTGGCTCAGTTGGTTAGGTGTCTGACTCTGGCTCAAGTCATTATCTTACAGTTCATGAGTTCAAGCCCTGCATTGGGCTCTGTGCTGACAGCTCACAGCCTGGAGCCTGCTTCAGATTTGGTGTTTCCCTCTCTCTCTCTGCCCTTCCCCTGCTCATGCTCTGTCTCTCTCTGAAGAATAAATAAACATTAAAAAAAAAAAAATGAAAGGGGCGCCTAGGTGGCTCAGTCGGTTAGGCGTCTGACTTCGGCTCAGGTCATGATCTCACAGTTCGTGGGTTTGAGCCCCATGTTGGGCTCTGTGCTGACCGTGAACTCAGAGCCTGGAGTCTATTTCAGATTCTGTATCTTCCTCTCTCTCTGACCCTTTCCCGCTCACGCTCTCTCTCTCTCTCTCGCTCTCTCAGAAATAAATAAAACATTAAAAAAATTTTTTTAATGAAAAACATGAAGGAGAAATTTTGGAACTTTTGGCTAAAGTAAGTTGAGAAATATTAGCATATGAATGACTTAAACAGAGCAAGATGGCAATCCATCACCTACAATTTTATTCTGTATTTAAGATTTGATTGTTTGGACCTAGATAGTTGTTCTGGTATCCCTCTAGAAGATGGTCCAAGGGAATTCTAGTAGAGGAGCTGAGCAAGAAAGGGGCTGTCCTGACAGGAATTGGGTCTCCTCTCTTTCCCCAGCGAAGGTCAAAGCAGCCCAATAAGAGAAACCACAGTGTGACTAGTGGTGTTCCCTGACATAGTTGAACATGGGAGGGCTCACCCAAATAAATAGCGGCTAGCCCAGCAGTCCTCTTTGAGGGAATACATATCTATATGCATATGCACATGCATACATATATGTATCTACCTCTTAGGAAAATTCCCTGTGAGTCCAGGAGACTTGCAGATAAAATTTGCATAAAGTCAGACAGTATCAACCAGCCTTCATCAGAATCTAGGAAGTGATGTGCTGGCATCTAGGATGCTGTTTATAGTTGTGGTCATTAATCTTGTAAGAGGAAGGCATAATGGAACTCAAGTAACGCCAGAGAACAGAACTAATGTGATGGAGCAGGAGGGATTGCTATATGCCGGCAGACTGAAACAATTAGGGCTCCTCAGGCTTGAAAAGACAGAGAGGAAATATGATTAGAGTTTAATTTGCAAAGAATATGGATTAGATGATCATAGAATTGTTTACCAAAAGTAGGGAAAACCTCTTAAAAGCTGAGGAAAAGTGAACTGGGGACAAAAGAGAAGCTCTCTCATACTGGGAAAGCAGACCCTGCCCAGTAAAATCACTCTTAAACTAGACTAACTTACGGCCTTGAAATAAAGTGAAAGGGTCAACAGTTAACTCTTATTTTGATACATTTTTCTTGACATGTGAGGGGCCCCAAGAGAGCTTAGATCAAGCTTCCCATTAGCCTTTACATTCTCTTTGTTTCTTAGGTGAATTTTCAGTGTCGTGGGTTCTTCATTCAAAATTTATTCATTGAGGGTAGATTACGTGCCATGTCTTTCCTCAAAGCCCTGGGGATGCTGGGATGAAGATGGAGAGGTCTGGTTCCCACAGTTTGGTGATGAATAGGAAACTGTAATAGTGCGTGTGATGAATGACCAGCATGTGTGAGAGCTTGATGGAAATGGCTCACGTTCTCATAGGATCAGAACAGGTACCCCTGGAGAAGGGGCTGAGACCTGAAAGCTGACAAGTCCACTGAGCTAAGAGCTGGGAGGAGAGGGAACAGCATCCGGGAGTGCCTGAGGCTGCCAGAGGGTTGGCATGACTGGGGGCAAAGTGAGGGAGGAGTGAGTGGAGAGTGGCCAGAGAAGAGGCCAGAGGGGTGGGCTGGTGGAGCAGATTTTGGAACTTTGGAGGTCTTAAGCGTTTAGATCCTAGAACGGTAGGAAGTCACTGAAGCGAGTTAAGGCAGATAAGATCAGATTTTGTTTTAATAAAAAATCATGGTGGCCTCCTCATGGAGAATGGAGACCAGTGGGAGAATGTTGATACTGTCTGGGTGACGGTGGCTTGGACTAGAGAGCCGTGGGCATGTTCTAAAGCTGTTTCAGAGGGGCCACGGACTGGATTTGTTGACTAAGGGGACATGAGAAGTATGAGAGAGAAATAGTCAAATTCGACTTATGAGAGACAATTAGGCCTCAGATTTTATCTGAATGAAAATTCCCACAGACTTTTCCTAAGTCTTTTCTCTTAGGATCTCCAGATGATCTAGCAGTCAATAGGCCCCCCCCCCCCCCCCGCCCTTTTTCTCTCCTGAATTATTGAGGACCTAAATATTTCAGGCTCTACAAGTTGGCACATAATAGGCCCCTAATAAATGAATGTCAAGTAAGTAGATCATAAATTGCCTAATTTCCAGTCTCCCAAGTCTTTCTGCCTTTAACTCTTGGAGAGCAAACAGGTTCTTGCCATGTACAAACTGTACAACTATTCATAGTACCCTGAGGTCAGTTCACCTGAAACAGAACTTGGCCCAGGTCATGATGGCAGTGATAGATACAGGGGCTCAGTTTAATGATTTGTAAAAGCTTTTTATTTTGAAATAACACCAGAGTTGTAAAACGAATACAGGGGCTCCTGGGTGGCTTAGTCGGTTAAGTGTCCAACTTTGGCTCAGGTCATGGTCTCACAGTTCCATGAGTTCAAGCCCTGCATTGGGCTCTGTGCTGACAGCTCAGAGCCTGGAGCCTGCTCCACATTCTGTCTCTCTCTCTGCCCTTCCCTCACCCACACTCTGTTTCTCTCTTGCTCAAAAATAAACAGACACTAAAAGATTAAAAAAAAAAAAAAAAAACAAATACAAGGAATTTTCCTATGACTCTCTGTTTCACCAGTCATTAACATCTTTACCATGTTTGCTCTGTCACAGTTCTCACCGTGTAGAGCTGACGATGGACACAGAGGTAGAAATTCTCTTAACCAATTAGTTATAGACATCAAGACCCATCATCTCTAAAATACTTCAGAATGTGTGTTTTCAGAACAAGGATTTTCCTTTTATCAGCCCAGTACAACGATGAGATTCAGGAAACTGGACTCTCTGTAATCCCGTGAACAACTGTGCAGCCTCCAGTCCATCCTCAGCTCTTGTACCAGTGTCATTTCTGCCATTTCTCCTCTGCATGTTCCAAGGGTCCGGTCCAGAAAGCACTGCATTTGGTTCTCCTGTCTCTAGTCTTCTCTACCCTACAACAACTCCTCAGCGTTTCTTCAACTTGTACGACCTTGAGATTTTAGAGAACAGGTCAGCTGTCTTGTGGAATGCTCCTCAGTATGGTTTTGTCTGAAGTTGTCTCATACTTAGATTCAGGTTGTGTATTTTTGGCAGGAGAGCCGAGTGATGATGTCCTGCCCCTCGCAGGGTGCCGGTCACAATAGGTGGGGAGCCGTGAAGTCCCTGTAGGTCTCATTCCTAGGGATGTTACCGTCTATTGCTTGGTTAAAAAGATGGTGTCTTCGGAGTTTCTCACCCTGAAGTTACCTTTGCTTCTTATAATGAATAGGTTATTTAATTACTTCCTAATACTTGGTCATTGCATATGTTACTAAGCTTTGTGTCCAGTCTTATTTAAAAGCACCACATCTCTCCCCCCTCTCTTGGCAGTGTTTTAGAGCACTTTGCTGCAAGGGGCCACCACCTGCACGACCTGAATATGACCTGGTTTGCATAGGCCTCACAGGCTCTGGCAAGACCAGTCTGTTGTCAAAGCTCTGCAGTGAAAGTCCCGAGAACGTCGTGTCGACCACAGGTGGGTACCGTGCCCGAGTTCTGTCCCTTTCTTATCCCCAAAACGGTCTTGTGTCTGAAGCTATTTGTGGCACCCTCTATCTGTAGTTACATCCTTCAGTCAGTTTGTTTATTTTTGGATGTTCTGTTTTCCAAAATAGAGTTGGGGGCGGTGAGTGGCATTAAATTGCTACACCCTGTATCTCTCTTGTTGAATATTTCAATGCCACTGAATAAGTCAAGCTCAGGAGAATTTTAATACAAACGAATGCAGAAACCTGGAACTCTAGTACTGTAACAAAATAGCTTCATCTCCGGCTCACGGAGTAATAGTCTCCTGTGAAGAGTCACTCTGGCATACTTGTGTTGGGTCATACCCTCCATGAATGGTACAGCTGATGGAGTCTGAATCTTCTTTCCTCATAGCTCCCACCTGGGACATGTCAGTGCAGGAACCATTGATCAGGTTATGTTGTTTCCAGACGTGGCCAAGAAGTCTGTCTGGGTGGTGGTTCTCAATCAGGCAAAACCTTGGGTTGTCACACTGGGCGGGGGGCGGGGGGTGGTAGACACTGTCTTCCGTTAGGTAGATGCCAGGGATTCTGCCAGATATCCCAGTGTGCGAGACATGCCCCCACCCCAAGGAAGATAGAGCAAGAGTGCACTTAGTGGCTGGTTGGGTTTGGAAGGTGAGAGAAAATAGCCAAAGATGACTCATGTCCTGGCTTAGGCGAGGGGTGAGTGATGGACTCATTAACTAGGATTTCCTAACAAATAGGAAAAATGTGGATGACGAAGAAGAGGCTTATATGGGTTAGGGTCAGGTATGTCATCAAATAAGATAGGCTTTTGGAGCTTTTCAGATTTTAGAATTGTAGATGAGACACTGGGGGCCTGTAAACCAATAGAGACATAGCTTGGTTAAAGGATAAAGATGAAGGGGTTTGTGATAATTGTTGAGACGACAAGGTGAGCAGAGCTCAAGTGTGGCCTTAACGTGTGAGGCTGTTTCTGACTGTTTTCCTTTACCCCAAGACAGAACTGAGCACTCCCTTTTCCCCTCACTGTGTATTGTCCATATTTCTGTCTTTTAGTGCCTGCAACACTGCTGTCTACATGTTAGTCTCCCCAACCTGAGGTGTAAGCTCTTAAGGGCAGTTAGAGCATCTTTTTTGGGTTTATATCATGCCAAATGTGGCATAAAGTTTGGGCATAGCTCCAAATGTTGGTTGAGTGAATTAGAGGCTGTAGTAATTTGAGTCTGTTTTTGCAGAAAGTATCATATCTCTGTGAGCCTCATAATGGCTTTACATGTCAGGTAAGATTCTTTTTGCAGATTCTGTCTTTAAATCATCTGAGGCTCAAAGGTATGGTGACATGGCTGTTGTCACACAGTTAGTGTTAGAGTGCCAGTTCAAGGCTTTAAGTCAAGTTTAGTTATCCCCAAGACTTAGAATTTGTGATGAGAATAATATTGGCTGGTTGTTGGTAAAATTGTGGATATCTTTGGAGAAATGGGTTATGAAATTATGCACACCTTATTAACTCAGTAATTCTTTTCAAGCAAAATAACTTCCCCTAAAATCTGTCAAAAAAAAATGTAGTCTTATCAGAGGCATAAATCAGAAATATTATTGCTAGAAAAGGAGTTTTGAATTATAATGTAAAAGAAAATACCTGTAAATAACATTACAGTTGTAAATGGCAATACGTCCTCTGTTTCTACTAGATTTTTAGTGTTTTCCTTTTATGGGAACCGATAGTAATCTTGTGTGCTAGTTGATTTTTTTCTGACACAGGAGATGTTGAGTTGACTTTCAAGCTTCTATGAGTTGTCATTATCCTGAACCAGGCACAGTGACTTTTTGGAGGCCTTTTTGAAAGTCTCTGATATCTAGAAGTTTACACTCAGGAAGATAAGATCTCTAATGACAAGCAGTTGATATTTATTGCATATTTAAGACAATGTGATATGCACTGTACACATATGGTAAAAATGAGAGTGCTAAGGGGTCATATCTAATCTGAGGAGTCAAAGAAGCCATATGGGGATGTTACATTTGAGGAAGGCCTCATGGTGAATAATATCTGAGCCCAGAGAAATGAGGTGAGGAGAGGAAGGATAGGAGGAAGCAGAGGATGTGTTCAGAGAACAGCGATCTTCCTGGGTTGAGGCCAAGGACACAGAGGTGTCAGATGTGTTGTGACCTGACGCTAGAGGAGCTTCTGAGAGAGACTTGTACCATGGAGAGCTGATCCAGTAGGGACAGCAATTGTGGGGATGGAGACTTAGAGGCAGTTGTGATTGATTCTGGAAGAGCAATAATCACATCTGGTAATAGAGAGGAAAGGAAGGAAGAGCAAAGAATCACATGTTTTTTAAGTGTGTAGCCTAGTGATAGGGTGAATTGTAAAAAGTCAAGAAAACATGACAGACAGTTTTAAGATAAATGATGAGTTTGGCTTTGGACATACTAATTTTGAGGTATTGGCAGTACTTTCACCAATGATCCAAATGCCAGAAGACAAGCTGACTAGAGAGAGTTTGGATCTGGATTTGAGAGGCAACTGAATTGTGAGTTTAGAAGAGATTGTTGAGGGATGTTGGGTAGTACAAAGGAGGAAGGGTGCTAAGCACCAACTGTTTCATTCATTTGTCCCACATTTGTTGAACACCTCTTACACGACTGCCACTGATTTAGGCACTGAGTATGCTTTAGTTAACAGATCAACATTTCTACCCTTTCAAGCTTACATTCTAACATCTGCACAAGACAGGGATCTAAGCCAGGCAGTTCTATATGGTATCATAGAGTCAAATATGAACAAGAAGCCAAAAGAACTGGAGTTAATAATCATCAGCCTCAGGTCTGAGAAAGGGCTATTGGGTGTGGTGATATTATGGTCATTAGTGAACAGCTTCAACAGAGTCGTAGGGTAGAAACCATCCTGAGCAATAAGAGAGTGGTGAACAGAGGAAATGACAATGTATAGACCTTCTTTTCACTCCTTGGCCTCTTGGCCAAGACATAGACCACTCTTTCAAGAAAGTAGGCAGCAACAGAGAAAGCAGGGTCCAGGGAATTTGTATTTACAAGGAGGGGTGCTGTGGACAGAGGTGTAATAGTAGAACAGAGAGAAGGAGAGATGAAGATGCTCATCAGAAGGCAGTGACAGTAAGAATGAGGACTTCTGATTCTGTCAAAACAGAATAACTAGAATGGGTTTACCATCCCACAGAGGGTCTCCCTTGAGTGACCAGGAATGTATTCAGTGCAGACACATGAGGAAACTACCCAAGGCCAGGGAAAGGAACATTTGAAAGGAGGAGTAGCAGGAAGATGGCCTGGTGTTCACACAAAGCTAAAAGTTATGGCTGTTCTCACTAGCCAGACTGGAAAAACCATAATTCAGAAGGTACTGGGTGGAGTACTCAGGAGGAACGTGTCTCAGGAATAGCCCAAAAGTGCTGCTCTAGACCCACCTAAGAAATCATATTAATAAGACCAAAGGCTCAAACTGTTTGCTACTAACTTTAATGTATCCTAGAACAAAGCTCTATGAGATTTACAGAAAACGGAATTACCCAGCACCTAAGATAAGATTTACAGTGTTACACTCAGTCAAATATTACCAGCCATGTAAAGAAGCGGAAAAACATGATTTACAGTAAGAAAAATAAACTGAATCTGACTCAGAACTGACATGGATAAAGGAATTAGCAAAGAAAGACTTAAAATTGTTACTATAAATGAATTCCATCTGTTCATAGAGTTCAGTAGAGACATGGAAGATTTTTAAAAGACCCATATAAAAGTTCTAGTGGAGAATACAACAATATCTGAGATGAATATGCACCCGTTAGGATTCATGGCAGATTGGACATTGCAGAACAGAAGAGTAATAACTTTGAAGGCCATTAATATTAGAGACCACCCAAAGCGTTGAGAGAGGGAGGAGAAAATGGGAAATGCAAAGACCAACATCAACTGTGGGACATCTTCCAGTCCCCAAGCATGGGTCATTGGAGTCTGCAAAGGTAGAGGGTGGAGAAAGGGACAGAAAAAGATATTTGAAGACACAATGTCTAAAATATGTTTAAACTTAAAGAAATTTAACAACAAATCCAAGAAACTCATTAAACCTCAAGAACAGTATATGAGCAAACTACACAAAGCAATATGATAAAGTTGCTCAAAACCAGTGATAAAGTATGGGGTTGATTTTTATATTGTCAACCTGGCTGGGCCATGGTGCCCAGGTAGGTGGTCATATACAATCCTGGATGCTTGTGTTTGGGGATGAGATGAATATTTAAGTCACTGGACTTTGAGGTAAGCAGACAGCCCCCTATCATGTGGGTGGATCTGATCCAGTCTGTATCAGGTAGCCTTTGGACTTGACCTGAAGCATCAGCTGTTATCTGGTTCTCCAGATGAAACCAGGCCTACTCTGCAGATACTGATTTGCCAGCCTCCACAATTAAGTCAGTTACTTAAACCTTTCTGTATATACACACACATTCTATTGATCTGTTTCTCTAGAGAACTTTGAATAAAACAGTATCTTTTTTTTTTTTTTTTTTTTGGTGAGACCAGAAGTGGGAGAGGGGCAGAGAGAGGTGGGGAGAGAGAATCCCAAGCAGGTTCCTCACCGTTAGTGGCAGAGCCTAAAGCAGGACCTGAACTCCCGAAACGTGAGATCATGACCTAAGCCAAAACCAAGAACCGAATGCTTAACCAGCTGAGCCACCAAGCGCCCCTAAAACAGAATACCTTAAAAGTAGATAATGGCTATTATAGAGGAACAATGGTAAGAATGACTTCAGATTTCTCACTGGAAACAAGGTAAGCAAGAAGAGGGTTGAGCAACATTGTTAAAATACTAAAGGGAAAAAAAGTTATAAACCTATACCCAGCAAAATTATCTTTGAAAAAGAAAGGTAAAAAATGTTTTCATTATATTTTGTTATTACTTTCGTTACACTTTTTTCCAGTATTAAAGGAAGTACTTTAATAGGCAGAAGAAAAATGAATCCAGATGGAAATCTGGATTTATACAAAGAAAGGGAAAGTACAGAAATGGTGACCACATGGGTAATTATATTAGATTTAGTTCTTATTTAAATCTCTTTATAAGATTATTTAAAAAAAAAAAAACAAAACACCAATATGGTGCCTGGGTGGCTCAGTGAGTTGATCGTCCATCTCTTGATTCAGCTCAGGTCATGATCCCAGGGTCATGGGATTGAGCCCTAGGTGGGGCTCTGTCCTGAGCATGGAAACTGCTTTAAGGTTCATTCATTTTCCCTCCCCCCCTTCTCTCTCTCTCCCTCCCCTACTTGTGGGAGCTTGCTCTCCAAAAAAACAAAAAACAGTATATCATGGGGTTTATAGTGTGAAAAGTAAAATGCAGGAGAATAATGGCATCAAAGTCATAGTGGAAAAGAGGAAGTATACTTTTGTAAGGCTTTTCTATGTGAAGTGGTTATAATAGCACTTGAAGGTAGAGTGTGATAAAAGATGTAGTATAAACCCTAACACAACCACTAAGATAACAGTGATAGCCAATAAAGTAGCAAATGATATAAGATGGAATTAGCAAAAATTAACAAACCAAAAAAGGCAGAAAGAAAGAAAAGGAACAAGAGTAGATGGAATAAATAGAAAATAAGTAGTAGGGTGATACCCTCAAACCTACCATCAATAAGCAAATTAAATGTAAATAGTCTAGACTCAGTTAAGGGACTGAAACCGATGTTAGATAAAATAAATAACGAAAAACAGGACCCAACTATATAGGACTTGAAACAAATCTTAAATATAAAGACACAAAATAGATTGGGGGGAAAAATGCTAACAGGAGTCAAAGCTGGAGTGGCTGTGTTATCAGAAGAGGTAGATTTTAGAGCAAAGAATAATGCCGGGGATAAAGAAGTTCATTTTATGAGATCTTTTAATCCATTGAATAGAAGAGCACTAAACATTGATAGAACTATTAACAGTTTTAAAACCTACAAAAACAGATGGAACTCTAAAGGGAAATAGCCAAACCCATTTTGTATTAAACCCAGATTTTAATACTTTTTTTTAAAGCTTATTTATTTTGAGAGAGGAGCATAAGTGGGGTATGGTCGGAGAGAAGGAGAGAGAGAATCTCAAACAGGCTCTACACTGCCAGCTTGGATCCCCAGCACAGAGCCTGAGGTGGTGCTCAAACTCATGAACTGTGAGATCATGACCTGACCCGAAATCCAGAATTGATTGCTTAACCAACTGAGCCACCCAGGCGTCCCAGCAGTTGTCATTTTTAACGGTAGAAGAATTCTTTCCTATTCAGATCAAAAATAAGAACACATGGGTTTCTATTCTCAACACTTCTATTCAATATTGTAGTAGAGATTCTAGCCAGGGCACTAGGCAAGAGAAAGAAAAGGCTTCCAGATTAGAAAGAAAGAAATAAAACTATCTTTATTTGCGAATGACATAACCTATATAGAAAACTTGATGAAATGTATAACTTTATACTAATTAAATGGCTGATGTGAATTAGAGCTGATTATTTGGGGGATCTGAAAACTCGGAGGATACTCTTGGTCATTCATTTGGAGACTGTCCATAAGAACAGAAGCGGGAAGAGTGTGGTGGACGCATGTAAGGCATGTGTTGAATTCATTCAGATAGATGACCAAACTCCCTGAACATTGATAAATGGAAATGTAGATTTCCCATGTATAAGGAGATGCTAGAACTTCAGGTGGAAAACTATTAAGAGGTAATTATGGTGGAGTGGTCCAAAAGCATTATAAAGAATGTGTACTTGTCCTGAGTACCACTGTAATGGAAAGGAAAATGTTGGCTGGTATAAGGAGGGTGGGAACATGTGCAAGAAAATGTTGGAGCTTAGAGAAGACCTTTCTTAACAAAGCTAAGGTTTCATGTAACTCGATGAAAGGACTCCGTAATGACGAAGGACTGTGTTGGGAATGAAAGGCATGAAGTAAAGGATATAGGAGGGAAGGGGTAGATGATTATGGTTGACTCTGTGTTCATCATAGCTAATGAAGGTGTGCATAAGAGGTTGGAGAAACAAATTGGTGATAACAGGAAAGGGTGGGGGAGAGAAAGGCAGCAGAGGAGAGCCAAACAGACTGACTTTAAGTTTCCTGTGGACCTACAAAACCCAGCCCCCTCTGGAATTCCAGATAGGCATGGCTGATGTGTACAGTCATACTTCCTGGTTCTTTTTGTTGTTTAGAGCAGGGGCGTGTGTATGTATGTAATGGAAGAAGAACAAAGGAGATGGAAGGAGGTCCTAAAATAAATGACAGAGCCTAACAGGAAGAAAAGATAACTAGGAGAGAAAATGAAGTCACAACGCCATACATGCATGTGAACATTTAATGTGGAAGATCAGAGAATAGCTGCTGGAGGCTAACGAGAAGAACTTGAAAAGACCATGGGCCTTAACTGTGAACCTTTAGAATAATTGGAAAACTAAATAAGACAAATGTAAGAAGAAAACAAGAGTGTTGAGAAATACTTGTAACAGGTATTACAGAGTTTATGGCTGTCCCATTTAAAGAAATACTAACTAGAATCCAGTCGATAGTCCATAAAGAAGATGATTTATGAAAAGAATGGCAAAGAAATAAATGGGAAAAATTCAACTTTTCCATAAGTTCAGTTTTACTAAAGAATAAGAAAAATGTTAACTTTATACTTAAATTTACCAAAATTGTTTGTTTATGATAAGACCCAGTGTTTGTTAAGATTGTGGCAGCATGCATTACTGATGGTATGATTGACTTTGTCCCTTTTCTTGGAAAGCAGTTAATCACATAAGTGTTATCAAAATACTCACATTTTTTGACCTAATAATTGTGCCACTGAGAATTTATTTTAAGCACATAATTTCAAAGAAGCTATATGTGCAATGTGATCCTTGTAACATTTGTGTAACTTAAAACTTTAAAATAATTTAAGGGGCGCCTGGGTGGCTTAGTCGGTTAAGCATCCGACTTTCGCTTAGGTCGTTATCTCGCGGTTCGTGGGTTCGAGCCCCGCGTCGGGCTCTGTGCTGACTGCCAGCTCAGAGCCTGGAGCCTGTTTCAGTCTGTGACTCCCTCTCTCTCTGACCCTCCCCTGCTCACGCTCTCTCTCTCTCTCTCTCTCTCTCTCCTAGAAATAAATAAAACATTAAAAAAATAATAAAATAAATAAATAATTTAAATGTCCTATAGACGTTGAGTTTATTATAGTATCTCAATTAAAAAGATGATTGGAAAAATAGTCTTCTGTTGAAGAAAAATTATATTTATTTAAAAAAAAAATGGAATGCCTGGGTGGCTCAGTCGGTTAAGCATCTGACTTTGGCTCAGGTCATGATCTCACGGTTCATGGGTTCAAGCCCTGCATGGGGCTCTGTGCTGACATCTCAGAGACTGGAGCCTGCTTTGGATTCAGTACGTGCGTGCGTGTGTGTGTGTGTCTTGGTCCCTCCTCCACTTGTGCTGTCTCGCCAACTAAATAAATATCTTAAAATAAATAAAAATAAAAAGTAAAGTGTGCCTGTAAGTGAAAAATGGGAAAAGAACACGTAAATATAAGTGTGCTTTGATATGGCTAAATATATGTGAAATTTTGTTCTTGAAATTATTTCTTTATAATGTTTTGACATCAAGCCAATTAAAAGTAAAATAGTTACTGGAAGAGTGGGGAACAACTGAAAAGAAAATCTACCTTGAAAATTTGTTTCTTAAAATAAAAGCATCACAAGAAAGGTATGTCTATCCAATTTTAGCAAGACAAGAATGTTTGCCTTTTCTTCAGAAGGAGAGGGAGTCCAAACTTTATTGGATTGTTAACTTCAGCAATCTTTTACCTTTGACATAATTTTTAGAAGAATTTTAAATTGTCAAAACGTAAAGGGCCAAGAAGTCCTCCAGAGAGCGGGTCCTATGGATAAAGAAAGCAAAACTGGAAGGCTTGCACCTTGGTAGAGAAACAAAAGTGAACTCTATCCCAAGTGAATTCTTTGACTGGAGAGGCACAAGGAATTTGCTGATAAAAGGATTGTTAACCTATGGATTACACAAGTGCTCCCCCTTCCCTTTTTTTTCTCCTTCTGAAACTAGAAGAATGGAGTATAAACGCTTAGGAGAATATATTGATGTAACCTGGAGAAAATTCAGCACTTGGAATTGAAAAAGGTGGAAGAATTCTTTTAAGGATATTTATTACTTCACTTGGAAAATAGTCAAGTGGTATGCCATTCAGTTAAAATAGAAAAAGATCATGCTAATTGGAAAGAAATACAGAAAACATTCATGAAAATTTGAGTTATTGTAGAAACTTTAGTATTCACTTGCATATGTGTTAAGTCAACAAGAAAAGTTAAAAAGTCCAAAAAGTTAAAAATCCTTTAGGTATCTGCTAAAGGATTGTTTTGTAAATGCCCATGGATTAAATTTACTTTTAGGATATTGAAATCCTATTTAGGAGAATTCTACTAGAGTAAACCAGAAGAATTGTCCAAACACCACAAAATTATGACGGCATAAATCATGCTCTGGGTCTAGGTCAAGGCCACCAGATTTGCCTTCAGCAGTTGTTAAAGTGACCCAGGGATTTCAAAAGTACACACAAAGTATCCATGTACATGTGTGCAGACTTGTGTGTTAGAGGGGTGAGGGGGAGAGTTAGTCTGTAGGTCCAAGTAAGATACTCAAGTGTTCCACACGATGAATAAAAATAGACAAGCCTCACTCCCAAAACTAATTTTGTTACAATTCCAGGAATGCTTTCCCTGTGTTTAAAAAAAAAAAAATTCACATCCATCTCCCTTGTATCACGGGTCTTGCTGAATTTAAGGGCTAAAAGACAAAAACTGAAAGCCTATGCAAACAATTATTTCCCCAAAGAGTGACTAAGTCGTATATTTATTAAAATTTGTGGGGTTAAATCTTAGGGGAGGTTTCAGTCTTACTAATGGAGCTTAGATCAGCCAGGAAAAAATGACCATGTAACTTAGGCTTCAGCCATCATCTTGTTTGAGTGGGGTCTGGGGATACCTGCCCATGAGGCCTTAAGCCAAATACGAGAGGCCATTGATGATTGACTCAGTTGTTACTGTTATTTCCTCTTTCTTGTTGA
The DNA here is from genome assembly GCF_003009895.1 of Hyaena hyaena. Lineage (NCBI taxonomy): Eukaryota > Metazoa > Chordata > Mammalia > Carnivora > Hyaenidae > Hyaena > Hyaena hyaena. The sequence continues at coordinate 702,497 of NW_024081544.1, forward strand.
ACATAAATAATGAAATCCTAATGCTAGAAGAAACTTTGAAGAGCTAAGCTAGTCCACACTCATTTTGCAGATGAGGAATCCAAGGTCAAGAAAAACAAGTGGCTGATGAGTCTAAGAGCTGTGACTACGACCTCTAGGACCATGCTTTTGTCCCATCAGCGCACTGGCTACCTGGGAGGCCATTGGAGGATGCCCACTTTGAGGAGAAATAACAGTGATCCAGCCTAGAGTCATGGCTGAGTCAGTTGGACATTTTTTCTCCCCTCCTAAGCTCCTGTTTTTATTAATAATGCCCATAAAGAAATTACTTTCTGAAGCAGGCTGTTTTCATTCCATCAACAAGGCAATGTATGGAACTGAGAACACTTATATATTGCATCATTTGTAAATAGGCCAGATAGTGGATTTATTGGGCATGTGTGTAATTTTACAATCAGCTTCACCAGTATTTAGTTCAAAATTGGACAGAATACTGTGACTTGATCAAGTTGTTGGTATACAGAGGAGGTATAGGGCTTTGGTGGCAAGCCTGGTGTTAGTTTTGAATATAGCACTTAGGACTCTTGGCTACCTACTTCTTGGCTCACTTGCTTCTTGGGATAGTAGTACTGATACTAGGATTGTTGTGACAATTAAATTGGGAAATAAATATAAACCCTTAGCATAGATCTTTAAAGAAATACTGAGATCGTCTTATGTGCCTCTCACTGGCATACAGGGTATATGCACTGTTTATTCATCATGGATTCTAGCAGTCTAATTGGGGAACAGACCTAAAACAACTGATAAATAATTGTAACTGAAAATTACATAGAAGAACTGCATGCTAGAAAAACCTGAATCTCCCAGAATCAACGTAGAAAGCTTGCTTGATGAGGTAACGTTAAAACCAAACCTGAAGGATAAAGAATTTCCCGGGGCACCAAGGAACACTAATGGAGCAATATGTGCAAAGGTCCTGAGTTGGAAGGGACATGAGGGGAACCGAAGACTTAAGATGAGGGGGAAAATGATACAAAATAAGCTTGGAAAAGGGAAGAGGAGTCAGATTGTAGGTGTTTTGAACTGTATAACTGTATCATGAGTAGTGAGAAGCTGTCCAAAGGGTTTAACCATGGGATTGATGTGAACAGGTGTGGATTTCAGGATGATCACTTCTCCTACTGTGTGGAGGCAACTGAGCAGGCCAGTAATGGACACAAACAGTTGAGTTAGGAGGCCCTTCTCGAAGTTGTCCAGGTGGTCACGGTGGAGGTGGCGAGTTGGCCAGTTATGGAAAGAAGTGGACATACTTGAGAACTATTTTACGGATGGAATTGACAGGCTTTGTAGATTAGGATTAGGAGAGAGGAAAAAGAAGTGCTTATGGAAGACTCCAGATACTTAGTCTGTAGAAGTACTCAAATGTTTTCAATTGCTACTACAACTTTTATTTTACCAACACTTCCATAGTATATCAGACCTTAAGACCGCATGTGATTTTGACTGGGAGGAATTCAAAGCCTCAGTAGTCAGTTGGTGACCATTAGTATTCTGAATTTTTATTTACTAAACACTTGAGAGCCCTGGGTGCTTTCTGTTCTCACTTATAGACAAGGAAATTGAGGCACAGAGACATTAAGTAACTTGCTCAATTAATAATAGTAGAGCCAGAATTGGAACCCAGACATTCTGTCTTTGGGGCCCATGTTATCTGGCCATTTTCATTCCTCAAAGCAACCTTTGAAAAAGGCATTTTGATGTTTTGACCTCTATATCTCTACTAAATATTAACATCTATCTCCTCCCTCCACCACCCCACCCTAAACTCATCCAACCCCGTGTAAAGGAATAAAATAGAGTTGATCTGATAGTCACCCTTATTGATTGCCCTTCTGGTTGAACTGAAAACCTGGCTTTAAATTTAATTTTTTTTAATCCTTGCAAATGTGTAGAATGACTAAAATTTTTAAAAATGGTTTCTTCCATGCATAGTACATTTTTCTTATTTTCTAGACTGATTACATAGGCTTTGTCCTCTAAACATTACTACAGTCATACTGTAAAAATATGAAGGCAGTAAAATGGAAGAGTACATATACCTTTGCAGTATAGATCTAGCCACATATGTTTTATTTGGAGAGAAAACATTTATGAGTATTCTGCAGAAACATTTATATGCCTATAAATAACATTGCTAGGTTACTTTGCTTAGCGTGAACATTTGAGGCCTTTTTTTGCAGTCAATTTATTATGTCTGTGTGAGGATTAAAGACGGTAACAATGATATAATCTGCCTGTTGGATTATAAATTTCCAAAGCTGTGTTTTGCGTATGAGTGCAGCAATTTCTGGAAGGCTGTTCCTTTCCTGGGGTACCTGCCTATTGTCAGCTTTAAAGAATCAAAGCAAATTAAACATGGCTGGTCTGTTCCATAACTGTGTCTTTTTCAAAGTTGGGGCCTGTCTCCTTTCTCTGGAAAATTCTCACTTGAGTTGTCCTGAACATAACCACTAATAGACTGTTGAGCATTTGCATAGAGCTTTTCATTTTCAGGATTTCACAATCATTGCCTTTTAATCCATATGACACCCCCGTGAGGTAGGTAGATAGATACATTCAAACATCCAAGTCTCCTGCAGGCAGATTCTCAGTGCCAGGAGGAATATTGTGATTGGCACTGACTTACCTTAATTTCCCAGAGGCCAGACACCTGGAGAGGCTTTTCTGCAGGCCCAGGTACATTCCGGTGCTTCAGCCACATGGGGCTGCCTCCTCATTCCTTCTGCTATTTTACTAAGATTCAGTAACTACATGCACCATTAACCATAAAACTGTGGTGACTGTGTCAATCTGCATAAAACCCCATACAGGAGGGTATGTTTTAGAAGATTGTTAGAGGGCCTAATGAACATTTACATTCTATACAACGAACTTCAACTAGTGTCTACTTCTGTCACTCAAACAGGGTTCTTTTCATTCAGTGGTAATATCTGTAGCTCCAAGTAACTATTTAGATTAATAAATAAGCCCCCAGGATTTCTCTTAAAGTCTATAATATATTCAGAAGGTATGCACAGCTAGTGATTAAATCATCAATACAGAATCATTTGATATAGAATTATAGCAGTCATATGTTGTATGCTTATTTATATCAGGTACTGTGATAAAGATAATACATTGTATCATTTTGTAACAACTCCATGAGGTAGATGCTATCATTCCCATTTGAGAGATGATGAAAGTAGTAGGTTGCCCACAGTTCACTTACTTAAACCTAGTTTCTTCAGACTCCAAAGTTACTTCTTAACCATTAATTGATACTCCTTGCCTAAGGTGAAAGATACTATATAAAATTTGAAAGTGCTAGGACAACATATAACAAAACAGTGGTATTAATAGGGTAGAATATAAAAAGGTACATATTGACTTTCATTTTTAAAGAGTAAAGCAAAACCATGTAAAGGAATTGTTCTTATATATGTCACACTGTATATTTTTTTTTACCTGTTCAGGTACCTGTCATAACTTTATAACTTGAAAAGTATTTTTATATCTTTTACTCTAATTTCTTGAAAAGGAATGATGATTTATAACTGCCCATACTAATGTTTAAAACCTTAGATTAATTGGGTGGTTAGAAATTACTGAATAGGTTAACTTTTAAAAATTAGTAGAACTTTGATTTGCAAAAGTACTTGTACATAGCAAAACATTCAAATGAAAGAAAAGAATCCTCTATTTAAGCCTTCTTGATTTCCAGTTGCCTCAAGAATCATCACTAGTTTGTTTCTTATGGATCCTGTCAGAAATAAGTGTATTTGTTGGCGTATGTGCATATGTGTATATATATGTTGCACCTGATAAGATTATATACTTAAACCTGTGAACCAAATATGTTGAAGTCAATCATGACTTGAATGATGATAGGTCCTAAATGATAAAAAATTTATATTCTGAATAGATTTTAATAGAAATCGTTTATTGCATGTATTATAAAATAGTTACCTATGCATAGATGATTACAACTGCACTTTTAAGAAAAATATTTACATACTATTAACCATGTCTTAAAACTCTGACATAAATACTATGTAATTCTAATATAAGATTGTTATAATTTAGGTACCTTCATCTGTAGAGTTGCTGAGTTATATATGAGAGAAAATTTAGGAGTTAGATACAAAGGTCCCAGTAGATCCAATATTTCTTTGAAGTTTCTCTGCACTTCCAAATGTCTTTATTATAATTGATAAAATTTACAAGTGATGTAATATACTTAAAAATAGGGTAGTATTGTGAAGAAAAAGTTTTATTTCACTACAATACTCAACTGTATTTTGAAAATTTGAAGAGGATACTGTGTCATCATTTTATCTGGAATTGTAAGTTAAATTGCTAATTCCTTTTTTTGTTTTCGTTTTCTAATTTTAGGTTTCAGTATAAAAGCAGTGCCATTCCAGAATGCCATCTTGAATGTAAAGGAACTTGGAGGTATAACATTTAAAATCCTTTCTATGCCTGGCTTAAGCCTGTACTAATTTGATATTGATGTTACATGTAGTTAAAACATTATTATTCTAGTAAGTGATTTATTTTTGCCTTTTACCTTGGTAATAGGGATATTTCTTTATATATATGTTAAAGGTTGTCAAAGAATTCTAATAAACTTTTTTTCTAATTTGAGAACCATACTATTCTATCTCATATGCTATATACTCTTCAGTTTCACTTGTTCAAAAAATTTATTCCTGATTCAGAAGTATGAAGAGTGTTTTAATGTAATAGACACGCCATACATTATGCAGGGTGAAGAACTGTGTTTTAGAGTAGTTTGTATTCCTACTGCAGGTTTTATTGTATTAGATCTTTTTAGAATGTATTTGTTCTGATAATAAATCTTTGCCAGTGGGTTCTTTGCTGGTCAGGCACATTTATTGGATAGGCTGTACCCCAAACTATACATCACTCAGTCTTTCATTACACTCTCTGTCTGGGATTTTTTTTTATTGTGTTTTATGTCAGTCAGGGTCTTAACCCATGTAAATAGGTTAACAAAGAAATCAGTCAATTCAGTGAACCTACTAAATTCTCTAATGGCACAGGAAAATGGTAAGTGCTCTGAAGTTAAGTATAATATTGGTGAGTTTAATGACTTAGAAGGAAGTTCTCTTCCATCTCTTTAATCACTTTGTGATATTGACCTTGCCCCCCTCACTCTTTTCTAAGTTCATTCTAACTGATTTACTTTTAACTTCATGCATTGAAACACAAACTTTATGCTATTTTAATAGTGTTTAATGGCTTCTTATTTTTATCTCTTAATGTATTAGTGGATCTTCTCAGATGTTTGAGAAAGCTGTATCTAGGACAAGTTTACTTCTGTCCATCTGTTTTATAGCTACCTTTACTTTTTATAGCATCAATATTCAAATCAATCATGGTTGATAAATTCTGGTTTTCCTTTAAGGCATTTGGTTTTGTCATTTAGACTACAGAAATTATAAAACATGAGTGTTCCTGTAATGGAGACATTTTTCTATGTAAAAATTTTCCAAAGACTGCTCTTTTAGGTTGAATATTTTGATATTACTTTGTGGTGTCTAGTAACTGCTTCTCAGTGACCATGGTATTAGAGAACATATTGTAAAAGTCCACGGAATCAAAATGTATGGTTTGAGAATTCTGTTGGTTTTAAATGTAGCTGACACATAGTTAGGATTTTATGACTAGGCCAGACAGAGAACTTTTATTGAACCCCCTCCAGGTGTAAGAAACTGCTGATTAATTGATAAGCTATTTATTACAAATGTTAGTTGGATGATGCAAATAGTGAATGTGTCTAGACAATTGAAGTGAACACTTCAGGGAATTTTTGTAGCCCTGATTCTGTGCCGCTGTGAGATTGAAATTCAGTACGATGAGAGAAGAATTCAAGGACGGGGAGTTTGTAAGGTGGGAGTCTGTCTCTTCCCACGCATGGTTTGATTTTACTAGAGTGGGGGGCGGGGAGGAGCTGCACTGACAGTTGCAGTAATGGACATGGCAATGGAGAGGGTACCATAGAGTTTGGTGATAACATTTTAGTTTTTACCTCTTCTGTGATGACTTGAGATGTAGGTAAAAGATAAAGCTTTCAAGTTTGGGACAAGTATGTAAGTTTCAGGCTAATGATTATATGGTGTTTGGCATATGATAATCTACCCCCTTAATTTCAATAGTCCTATTTTCAGTTGAGAGGCTGTCTCAAGAAGGTGATTTTCTGAGTAGAATCTAATTTGTATCCTGTATTGAATGCTCAGAGGCAAACTATGGAGGGAGTTTGATGGTGCGTTCAGTAAGTGCTTTATTTAACAAATATGTCTTTGAGGGCCCACTCTGCCTGGAAAAGGACTGGGCCCTAGGCTGTGTCTCACCCAAGAACGTAGGAAAAGCAAACTACATGGGAAGAATGTAGTTTTCCTAGGATTTACAGTATCTCTTCTGTAGTAAGCAGCTCATCCCAATATGAGGTATATATGTGGCATTTATGGAGACTTGTGACCAACTGAAATCAGGTTGCTTGCCTGAAAATTTCTAAGTTTAGGAGGAAAGAGTGGGAGTGTTTCAGGATTTAATGTGTGAAGATACCAAACCTTTATGTACCAATAGAGGATTTCTCAGCAGTTGGATCAGGTTGTTAATCAAGGGATACATTCAAGAAGATAGATGTAAGACCGCAATCCCGAGTGCCGCGACATCGCTGGTGTGTGGAATGCTCAGGTAGTTCTGCTTACTGGGGGGTTATTTCAAGAGTTTGGCATGGCCCTGCTCCTCCCTGCCAACTCACATCACCCCCATTCTCAGACTTAAGTTGAATTTCTTACCTCTTCAAAATAAGAAGAGGCATGAACTTGGGCTCCTTATCTATTAAGCAGAAATGGTATGAAATGAAATAACAATGACCGGGGGAGTTAAGTGAAACTTCATTTCACAACTGATAGATGTCCGTGTATGTGCATATATATAATTTATATGTAAAACACATACATAGTTCTCTGTTCTCATCAGTTTTCTCTTTTCTGAGGGTGTTTCCTAAATCTTTCACCTAACTGAATTCTACTTCTGAAACCAATATTGCACTGTATATTAACTAACATTTAAATTTAAAAAATATATAAACTCAAAAAAATTCTCAAAATTCTCATTCACCTACATTTTTCTCATGTGGTCTTTTCCTACCATTCACGCAATCATTCTAGCACAATTGTATATCAAACCTGATTCTAGGAGCTGAGAATAAAAGATATTTAAAATACACCCCCTCCCCATCTTCAATAAATTCCTGATTTGGGGTTGTGGAGACATTTCATGAAAATAAATATTTGAAATTGCAGCTGCTTTTCATCATTTATTTTCTGTCTCTGACTCTCTTCAGTCGAGCTCTTGTTCACTCAAGGTTCTGAGTCCAGTGCTGTAGTCCTGCTTGCCTCTTGATCTCTTCAGGACTCACTTCTGAATCAGTCTTTCCAATCTATCTAGAGTCTTCCACAAATCCATCATCTTCATATTCTTTTATTCTTTTTAGTTCATGTATTCAACAACTATTTATCAAGTACTTGTATGTCCAGGCTGAGTTCTAGAGACTGGTGGTTATAGCATCAAGACAAGCACAGTCCTTGCATAGACAGCTAATAGACACAAGGGGAGACTCTGGTATACTTCTCTCCTTGATTAAAGCCAAATATTCCTACTTACAGGCCTGGAACTTTCTAGGTAAATCCCTTCAGTACTTGCAGGGATTTTAAATGCCATCCAGAAGAGCTCTTCCGATCTCTACAAAGGCCATTCTGTAGTATTACTTAGTGGATTTGTTCTTCTTGAAAATTCTTCCATTTGGGAAGCTTTTGTTGAAACTAACCTAAATCCTTTTTTAGTTTTAATTAATTACCCTGCTTGTCTTGTGATAAATATTATTCTGGTAGTTGTGCAGGACACCTAACAGGATCCTCAATTGACAGAAAGCTGCACCTTTGAATGAATTTCCCTTATTCCTAGTAGAGGAAGCCCAGCCACTCTATATGATTCTAGGCAAGTCTGTTTTCCTGTATCTTGGTTTCTGTATCTGTAAAATGTAGTACTAATAGTTCCTGCATTACATGATCGTTGTGAGGACTAAATTAACATAGGTCAAGTACTTAGAGATTGCCTGGCCCATAGCTAACATTTTTGGAAGATTTACATCATAATTATACCGTTGCCCCTCCAGGCCCCCCCCCCCAAAAACACCTTTCAACAAAACCTTTCCCCCACGGTCTCTAGAAATCGCCCAAATTACATATTGATTGCTTTTTCTCTTTGCGGTCATGCTTCTCTCCCTCGTGGACGAGATGATCTTGTTCTTCATTTTGTTACACCTGTTTAAACTGAAAAGTCACAGGGAAGGGACCTCCTTGGAATCTTTTGGTTAGCTGCCTAGCGTATTTTTTGGCAGTGCACACGTGTTAATATTAGATGTTTTTGTCCCATCTACCTTATCCTTCATTTTCTCTGTTTTCAGTTTCCACCTGCAAAATCTCTTCTATCCCAATGCCTCTGAGTTGCTTCCATTCTGTTTGGCTTGTGTATCTAAACCACATTACTAAGGTAAATGAAGCATCCGGCATTTAGCTGAATGGGAAGCACCAGCCCCATTGCAGCAACCTTACATGTAGCTCTGGTGAGTTTTCATTTTAGACATTTCCAGTCCTGAAATCTACAGGCTTTTAGGCATTCATAGAGGTTTTTCTCTTGGTTTTGAAATTTCATTTGCAAATTGATAGGACCCAGAGAGGACAATTTCATTTCTTAACACGTTTGACTTGTTACCATTTATTGATAAGGATCCAGACCTCTTAATACTCCTTTTGCTTTCCTTAACTGCATTCTGGAACAACGATTGGCCTTGTCAAATGCCTTGTTTTCTTCCTCTGATATTCTAATGAGCTCTGTCTGCCTTGCTTCCCCACCCTGTAAACTGTTTGGCAGTCTTGTCTTCCCAGTTGATACTGGAAAAGACGAAAGCTAAAAAGCAGTGAGCTGTCTTGTATGCCTCAGTATTGGCCGCTACTTGTCAATCAGAAGGAAAGTTCATGAAGGTTTTTGTTTGCACTTTCTTTTTCTCCCTCTAAAAATGAGATGACTTTCCTTTTTCAGGAAGTGGTGAGGGTAGTGTGGAACAGTGCAAGTTGTGTTCATTTACCCATTTACTTCAGCCCATGCAATGGTGATTGATTTTTGAGGATTGTCAGCTAAGCCATTTTTTAAAAGGTTGCTTCTTTCAGCAGCCAAGCTGTTATATGAAACAGATGTTGACTCTGTCCTGTTTCTTTGTTTGCCTGAAGGAATACACCGCCTCCTCATAGAGAAAGGTGCTGGTTCTTTGTATCCTGCTATGTATCCTGCTAGTTATCTTTGGGTGCTGTTAATCTGTCCAGGTTGTGTGCATTTCTTAATTTCGCCAGACACTGTACGGATTTCTTGACAGGCAACCCAGGGGGCACTGCTGCCTGCTTCTTTGAATTTCTGCTTTCTGTACCCAGGCCATTTGATGTCTTTCACCAAAATAAAGCTTTCTTCCTTCAGAGTCTTATATATTAAAACTTATTTCAGAAGGAAGAACAAGAACAGCTCTCTAATTCTTATTTGATGTGTTCTCACAGCCTTAGGTGTATTATGATTATTACCTCCATATCTTCACTACCACCTCCTTTTTAGAACAAATCATAGCTAAATCTCTATGAATTTAATGTCACTGCCTCTACTATCCAGTAGAGGAGGAATCAAGACTGTATGAATAGTATAGGTAGACTTGAAGAGCTTATTATGGCCACATTGCTTTAAGGAACAAGTGGAGTTCAAAGATTTCTTGCTGCTATAGGAGAGAACAACTTGCCATTCAAAAACTCTTTTAGACGTCTCCAAACAAAGATTTCTCTGGAAGAGGTGGCAAGAAACCATGATCCTGGCACATGACAGCACAAAGTGGGGGTCGGTGGAAGGCCAGGTCCATAGCATACCTTGTGATCGTGCTGCAAGCTAAATTCTAGTCAGCTGCACTCAACTAAGTATGCAAATTCCCTGTCTGTTGTAGAATTACAGGGAAGAAATGGGATTCAGCTTCAAGACACTCTGTCTCTCTATGCATTTGAACTTCTTGTTGTTGTTTTCTTATCTGCAAAATGTAAGTTTCAATAAATCATCACTACTTATTTCCCAAGGGATTGGGCTGGAAAAGAAAAGTTCAGTTGCCTAAAGCCCCTCGAGGGATGCTTTAAGATAGACAGCAGTATTTCCACTAATTCTGTTTTTATAGTGGCGGTTCCAGTGTCATATGTAATAGTGAATGATCGAAACTTCTTGATATAGTATTGTTTCCTTATCTAGGAAAAGAACCAGGCCTTTCTGGAATGGGGACAGCCAGTTAACTCCTGGCTCTCTGAGCTGTGTACTTTCTCACTGAGGCTTAGGCTCTACTAGGGGAAATGATATTGGTATAAAGCCAAGTCACTTGGATGGGAGTTGAAAGGCCACAGCTATCTGAATTGGTTGAACAGGATCCCAGGGTGGTGGTGTTCAAGCGTTTTTTACACTTGCTAAGGGAAAACTGAGCCAAACAGTCAGCAGAGCCAAATAAATGAATCTGGGGGCCCAGAAGTCCGTTACTGGCTGATGTAGACCTGACCTTAATTTCTGTTTTCTTCTGGAGAAGTGCCCTAGGAACTTTTTTTAAATTTGCCTTCCTAGTCCTAGTTTAGTATAGTACTTAACAATCCACTCTTCTAAGACTAGAAAGATACACAGATAGGTACACATCAATACAGTGTTCAAGAAACTAGTTTCTGGCCTTTTGACCCCTCCCACCCCCTTGAGAATAGGGATCTCACATGCCACTGAGGTTGCTGCCTCCCCATTGATTCCTATTCAGGGACAGTCAGGTCATTTTATATCTTCCAACTCTACCAAACTTCCTCGCAGAACATTTGTGTTGGGTTCTTAGCTTCTTAACCCTCACAAGATAGTAGATATTTCTGTTTCTCCCTGGGGTTGCCATAATAGCAACACATTTTCATTGTGTATTTGGTTTCAGTGTAGTATTGCAACAACAGCACTGGAAGTCAGGGGACCGGTATTTTTCTCTATCCAAATAAGCCATGAGACACTGGGCAAGGCTCTTAACTTTTCCAAGGCTGCTTTCTTTCCTAGCAGCTGAGGATGCTGATAACCGTCCTCCTTTTGATATAACTAGTTTATTTTTTTTTTTTTATCTTGAAACCCATAGTTATCTACTTCACTTTGGACCCTAGGGACCATAGAGCCCATCTTTAACAACTATGCACGATTATCATACTTTATTTTCTTCTAATTTCATTTAACCCAGACTTCCTCTATTTTTTTTTTTTTTTGGTATAGTAGACATTTCAAAAAGTTTGAATGTGTTGTGTGAGACAGGTATATGTCCATGAAATAACAACTCATACTAACTTCAAGTTCCTGTGACTTGAAGTCACTGTGCTGTTTACTTCAAGAAGCATTGCAAACTGGTGTGGGAAATACTGTAACAAGACTGAGTGCAAGATGCAGTTATGATCCTATAGAAAGGACAAACAAGATGTCATAGAAAGAAAGACAAGTCATAGAAGTGGCAGTGGGTTTGGTCTAATCTTCTTTCAACCATAAACTGAGTCCACTGTCAACTCCTTGACATTCATCTGTTTTCTTCCTAGACTTCTCCTCTGTGATGTCTTTGTCCTTTCTGTATGATCAGAATTGCATCTTGTACTCAATCTTGTTATAGTATTTAGTGGACCAAACTATAATGTTATGAAAAAATTGAAAAACACACCATAATCTTAAGAGTTTATTATATTGTGATATAAAACATATATGTAGCTCCAAGCTGGAGAGAAAATTGCTGGTTATGCCCCAAGATACTAGAGTAAGGCTAGACCCTTCAGAAGCAAAATGTTTTGTTGTTGAATTCATTGCAGTGAATACTTAATAAATACTAATCATATGCAATCACTTAGATAATCCCTGCACGTGCACACACAGGAGCCCCTGAGCCCGATTCTTCAGATATATTTTTTTTAAGTTTTCTTTTACTTATTTTGAGAGAGAGAGAGAGAGAGAATGAGGGAGGGAGAGAGGGAGGGTCCCAAGCAGGCTCCACGCTTTGAGCACAGAGCCTGATGCAGGACTCCATCTCACCACTGTGAGGTCATGACCTAATTCAAAATCAAGAGTTGCACACTTAACCACCTAAGCTACTCAGGTGCCCCTCTTAAGATATTTTGATGGGAGAGTAATATTGGCCATGATATTTGTGAAATTTATTAGAAAAGATTAAACAACTTTACTAGATTTCTGTAATTAAAATAGCACCTAGACAGTTGTTCAAGACGTAATATGTTTGTAGCTATTCATTACTTACCAGACTAGGTTGGTTCTCTGACCTGTGTCCTTGAACTGAACAAACTTGAAATGGTTAGATTTGTTTTGAGCCATTGTAAATGTGTTGCTTCTAATTCCTCAAGGTCCAAAGTATTGTCAAGAAGCTCTATTAAAGATGCTTGTTCATTTTAACCTTGAAATTCACTGATATTTTAGGGCATCATTGTGAGAAGTAATAATGTAAAGAATTTATTGCATAAAGTTAACTTTTTAATACAGGTATCTGGAGTACTTATGATTGAACATTGAAGGTTGATTTTTTTTTTTTTTTTTTTGTCTATTCTCCCTCCTTTGGAAAATTTTATAAAATTTCAAAAAATCAGAAAATGATTATAAATTAAATCTGTAACAAAGATTTAATCTACAATGAAGAAAGGAAAGCATGACAAAGACTGAGGTATGGGCAATGGAAACATAGAAGGGGAATTCATCAGGATTAATAATCAGAGAGCTTATTGGAGTTATTAATTGGGGCTTTACATTTGGAGCTATGCCTTTATTTTTCTTCTCTCCTTGTGTTAAGTAGTGGGTAGCAGCTGTGTTTACCCACAAACTAAATCTTGGAAGTGGGTGCTAGACTCAGAGAGGCAAGACAGTGCCCTAATAATGCACTGACTGCCAGGTGGGTTAGAAAGCCCACACACGCAGGAAAGAAGCCACTTGTCTGTCCCTATTAATCACTGAAAGTAGGCAATGGTAAACAAAATATCTGGCAAACATAAATTCTTAAAAGATAAGCATATAATCACAGCACACCACAATATGAGGAAAATCAGCACCATCAAAGAAAGCTTACCCCATCAAAAGTCAGAAGAAAAAGTATTGAGACACCTAGAGGTAACAGAGTGATCAGAAGAAGACATTCAGAGACAGAAGGTTTTGTATTCATGAAAAGGAATCTAACCCAGGAATGCCTGGGTGGCTCAGTCAGTAGAGCATCCAAGTTCACCTCAGGGTCATGAGTTCAAGCTCCATTGAGTATAGAGCCTGAGCCTACTTAAAAAAAAAAAAAACAACAACAGAACTTGGGAAATGAAAATTTGACTTCACAATTTAAAATGAAAATGTCATTTGACACAATTCAGATGTAAATTTTAAAAAACTAAGGATTGAGTTAGGGAATTTCCTCAGAATCCTCTGCAAAAGGATGACTTAGGAAGTATGAGAGATAATTGAGAAGACTGAAGGAATAGAGTTCTAACGTCCCTCTAAGAGTTCTAAAAAGAGAGTAAAGAGAAATTACAGAGAATAAAATAATCAAAATAGAAAAACCTCAAATATTAAAAAGTGCTTAAATTTAATGAGTCTTCCAAGACCAAGAAAAGGCTTATATCTACACATATTATAAAGAAAAAATCATTAATTGTAATAATCACAGGAACACACAAGGAAGTGAATTCTGATTTTAACATGGGAGATGTCAGTCAGGTAGAGAGAATCATAAAGTATATTTTCTTTAGATTATAGATCATAATTAAAAGAAAAAGTTTTTTTTAAATTTTTTTATGTTTTATTTCTGAGAGAGAGAGGGAGATACAGAATCTGAAACAGGCTCCAGGCTCTGAGCTAGCTGTCAGCACAGAGCCCGATGCGGGGTTCGAACCCACGAACTGTGTGATCATGACCTGAGCCGAAGTCAGACACTTAACTGACTGAGCCACCCAGGCACCTCTAAAAGAAAAAAAAAATTTTTTTAATGTTTATTCTTAGAAAGAGAGAGAGAGAGAGAGAGATACAGAATCTGAAGTAGGCTCCAGGCTGAGCCCAGTAGTGGGCCTCAAACCCATGAACTGTGAGATCATGACCTGAGCCGAAGTCAGGCGCTCAACCAGCTGAGCCACCTAGGTATCCCATTAAAAGAAAATTTGAAATTTAAATATATTTCTTTAAAACTTAAGAGTAAACACTTAAATGCTAAAATAGTGAAAGTAGGATGATGTCTACATAAATACATTTTTCAATCTGGAAAACTACTTATTCAGCTAAAATAAAAAAGAATTAGAATGGAGTTGACTGAGATCAAGTAGAATTTTTGTTTTTTCTTGTATGAACTTTGTTCATGAGAATATTTTAAGAAATACAGTTTAAAAACACCATAAAGATAGAAAGCTAAGGATATTTATTTGATAAGTTCCGCTTGACATGCAAAAATGGAAAAATAGCAAAATAATCATGATAAACAGAAAAGATGTATACATCAATAATTTTTAAAATGTGAATAAATTCTCCTTTTATATTAAGTTTAAAAAACCTAATGTAAAACAATGAGTTTAAAAAACAATGACTGTAACGTATATGCGGTTATGAGACACTTCTGAAACAACAATGACAAATGCAGCAAGGTAAAAATAAAGGGATAGAAAAGATAGCCTTAAAAAAGACCATTGAAAAGAAAGTACTGGGAGCAATGTTAACATCACATGAAGCGAGGGTTCCCTGGGTGGCTCAGTCGGTTAAGCATTGACTTCGGCCTAAGTCATGATCTGTGCTGACAGCTCAGAGCCTGGAGCCTGCCTCAGATTCTGTGTCTCCCTCCCTCTCTGTTCCTCCCCAACTCACATTCTGTCTGTCTCTCTCTCTCAAAAATAAATGTTAAAAATTTTTTTAAAAATCAGATGAAATGCAATTCAAAGCAAAGAACATTAAGTTGATTTACGTTGAGAGAGATTTTCATGTTGATCTAGGATAACTGACTACACCTGAACCTTTACCTATTTCTGAACCTTATAACACAAAAGCTAAGAAAAATGTAACAAACAGCCAACAGATTCACAGTCTTAATCTAATTCATAATTATAGAATTTCACACTTAAGTAGAAAACACATGTTCTTGGGGTGTCTGGGTGGCTCAATCAGTTAAGGGTCCCAATCTTGATTTAGGCTCAGGTCATGATCTCATGGTTTGTGGGATCGAACCTTGTCAGTAAGTATGGAGGCTGCTGGGGATTCTCTCTCCTCTTTCTTTGCCTCTCCCCTTGCTCACGCATTTGTTCAAAGTAAGCATTAAAAAAACAACACATGTTCTTCTAAAATACATAAAATTTACACACAACTATGTATGTTTTCTGACTGAAATCCAGTAAAATTAGAAGTTAGTAGCAAATAGACAAAATAAGAACACATGAAACAGTATTTAAAAGTGCCCTAACCTAAAAAACCCAAATGTCCATCGACCGATGAATGGATAAAGAAGATGTGGTGTGTGTATATACAACAGACTACCTCGCAGCAATCAGAAAGAATGAAGTCTTACCATTTGCAACAATGTGGATGGAAGTAGAGTGTATTATGATAAGTGAAATTAAGTCAGAGACCAAGATCCTAAAATTTCACTCAGGTGGAATTTAAGAAACACAACAGATGAACATAGGGGAAGGGAAGATAAGATAAAAATAGGGAGGCAAACCATAAGAGACTTTTAAATACAGAGAATAAACGGAGGTTTGCTAGAGGGGAGGAGTATGGGGGATGGGCTAAATGGGGGATGGGCATTAAAGAGGGCACTTGTTGGGATGAGCACTGGGTGTTAGATGTAAATGGTGAAACACTGGGCTCTACTCCTGAAACCAATACTGTATGTTAACTAATTTGAATTTAAAGAAAATTTTTAAAAGGAAAAAAGTACCCTAACATTATACCCTGTATAAAAATCAAAATGGATCCTAGACCTAAATATAAAACCTAAAACTATAAAACTCCTACAAGAAAACTTAGACAATTTTTGTGACCTTGGGTTACACAAAGATTTCTTAGATAAGACACACAAAATATCCTAGAAGGAAAACTGGTATGTTGAATTTCATAGTACTTTTGCTTTTTGTTTTTTTTATTTTTTTTAATTAAAAAAAAAATTTTTTTAATGTTTTATTTATTTCTAGGAGAGAGAGAGACAGTGTGAGCAGGGGAGGGTCAGAGAGGGAGTCAAAGACTGAAACAGGCTCCAGGCTCTGAGCTGGCAGTCAGCACAGAGCCCGACATGGGGCTCGAACCCACGAACTGCGAGATCATGACCTAAGCGAAAGTCGGATGCTTAACCGACTAAGCCACCCAGATGCCCCTACTTTTGCTTTTTGAAAGGCTTTGCTAGAGAATGAGAAGACCACCTGTTGGCTAGCTAAACATTATTTGGAAATCCTGTGTCTGATAAAGAATTTGTATCCAAAATATATAAAGAACACTCAGTAACAAGAAAATAAACATTCCAAAAATGGGCAAAAACTTTGAATATATTCTTTATAAAAGAAGATATAAAGAAGGCAAATAGGCTCATGTAAAAGAGGCCTTTATTAGACATTAGGGAAATACAAATTAAACCATGACACACATATTAAAATGTCTAAAATTTAAAAGCCTGAATATATCAAGTGTTCTGGAAAGAATGGAAACTAGAATTTTCATTTACTGCTGGTAGAAACCTATAGCGGTACAACCACTTTGAAAAAAAGTTTGGTTTGCATTTAGCTTAAAGGACTGCCAGTGTTAGGATCAAGCCATTCCACTCTTAGGAGACATGAAAATTATGTTTACACAAAATCCTCTATGTAATTGCTCATAGCAACTTTATATTTAAAACTGGTAACAACTCACATGTCATCAGTTGGTGAGTGGATAAACAGATGTGGCATATCCATATAAGGAAATCGTATCTGGCAGTAAAGAATGAACTATAGGTACATACCATAACATGGATGAATCTCAAAGTAATTCTGCTGAGCAAAAGAAGCTAGACAAAATGGAATGTGTAAGGTGGTATTCCCATACTC
Source organism: Hyaena hyaena (assembly GCF_003009895.1). Classification (NCBI taxonomy): domain Eukaryota; kingdom Metazoa; phylum Chordata; class Mammalia; order Carnivora; family Hyaenidae; genus Hyaena; species Hyaena hyaena. The sequence goes on from NW_024081544.1 coordinate 719,710, forward strand.
GGATAAATTTTTATTCCATTTAGAAAGTACTAGAAAATGCAAACTGATACCTAGTAACAAAGTATTTCAGGGATTCCCTGAGGGATAGGGACAGGAGGCTGGGGAGGGGTGGAGTAGAGGGATTTAAAGGGTTGTGAGGGGGTGCCTGGTTGGCTCAGTCGGTTAAGTGTCTGATCCTTGGTTTTGGCTCAGGTCATGATTTCATGGTTATGAGATCCTGTCGGGCTCAGCACAGAGAGTGGAGCCTGCTTGGTATTCTCTTTCTCTCTCCATCTCTGCCCTCCTCCCCCCCCGCCCACGTGCATGTACACACTTGCTCACATGCTTGCTCTCGCTCTCTCAAAATAAACTTTAAAAAAATAAAATAAAATGGTCATGAGAAAACTTTGGAGGTGATGGATACAATTATCTTGATTAGGGTGATGGTCTCACGGATATACATGTATCAAAACCACATTGTATATTTTAATATGTGCAGTTTATTATATGTCAATTATACCACCATAAAACTGTTGATAATATTCTACACTTAGAGAAATTAAGAGAGATTCTTTTCAATCATCTCTGGTCAAAAGCATTGAAAGTATGTTTTGTTGAGAATTTATGGCCCTTTTCTTGGATTGTTTTCCAGTGAAGAGCTATTTTAAACAGGCTAAGTTAAAAATCATGGCTTTATAAAAGAGAACTGTGACCAGGGAAAGACTTCACAAAAGTATCAATTTCTGGATGATCATATGTAGCTGAATTGTTAAAGATTAAATACGCAAGCAGTAAAACTAAGATTAAGATGTTATCGAATCTATTAATTTAATGTGTAGATTTTAAAAATCTCAGTGCTAATAAAAGCAGACAGATTGATCTGTCTGCATAGCAGCATTAATTAAAGAAATTCGTACAACACATTGATTATACAAAGAGTGAGAGATTTTTCTAATAAACCAGTTGTGGTTCATTCCATAGGGATACTTAAAACCATAGTAGTACAGTATTCTTTTTCCAACCTTAGCAGTTATATTTATGAAAAATATTCCTGTTGGTGATTATGCAATGGGCAGGATTCAGGTCTTACACAAAGTTAGAGTTTGAAGGGGAAAAAAACCCAGTAACACTCAAGTGAACCAATATATTGGGAAGCATTCGATTCCAAACCACATTGGAATAATTCGTGTTTTAAGAACACATTTTGTATGTGTGGGTGAAATATCCTCTTTCATTCAGGAATCCTTACAGCTTTAAATTATCTGCTTGAGCTGGTCTTGTGCTATTCAGATTGCACCTCAGATAAAGTTTTCCAAGCAGACCTTATTTTGGCATAAAAATCAGTGTATTTTTCATTTCCATTTTTCATGTTTGTGAGTCTCAGCAAAATGGCGGGTTGAGAGTGATAACGGGTATGTTTGTTGGTGATATTCTATAGATAACATGCTAAGAGGGTAGAATATAACCTATTTTCTCTCTCTGTCCTTTGCCATTACTGATCCCAACAAGTTCATTTGGGGTCTGCCATGTTCTTTAAGGTGATGGTGCATTTTAAACTTGGGGTGTATAAATATAAAACCTCTTTCCCCTTTTTTGTTTTTTTTTTTCCCTTCCAGATGTCAATGAATTTTTTCCTCTTACTCCTTAGATTAAATCTCAGTAAGTAGGGAGGGACTAATATAAGTTGCTAAGTTGAAAATGCAGAGGCTTAGTTGTCAAGTGAGTGTGGGGATTCATAATACATAATAGATAAGCACATAAGCACATTTGTATTTTTTTTGATGTGGGTGTCTTTGATGCTGTTACTCTTTTATATATGGTTGTCTATTTTTTACAAATACTTATCAAGTTGTAGGGCATTATGTCTCCTTGAGCAGATGAAAATCTGTTTATTTTTATTTTTTTAAATTTTTTTTAATTTATTTCTGAGAGAGAGAGACAGCATGAGCAGGGGAGGGTCAGAGAGAGAGGGAGACACAGAATCTGAAACAGGGTCTAGGCTCTGAGCTAGTGGGGCTTGAACCAACGAACTGTGAGATCATAACCTGAGCTGAAGTCGGATGCTCAACCAACTGAGCCACCCAGGTACCCCATGATGATGAAAATTTGTTTAAATGGTAATGTGGGAAGATCCAAAATGATTGGGTCTTAAAAGTTTTAGATGTATCTCTGAAAAGATTTACAATTTTCTGGTTATCCTAGATTCTACATGTGTCCATAAAAATTCCCGAGATTCAAGCTGAAAGCATTTAACTCTGTAGTCATCTTCTCTGGGTGAGAATGAGGGTGGGCAGCAGTGGCTGAAATTTAGAATGGAAATGTGGATTGCTCCCCATTCTCCAAAATTGGTAGATATAATATCATTTTCATAAGGTCCCACTAAGAAGTATGGAGCTCTCTGAGTTTGTTATGTGTGTTACTGTCATGAATGTTAAACTCTTGCTACAGATTTCGATGAGGACTCAAAGAAAAATCAATTATGCTGAGGGATTTTTGAAAGAGGTGTATCAGGAATTGTGCTGTGAATAAAAGAGCAGCACCAAACCCAAGAATCTATTAGTGGTTGCTTTTTAAAATTTCTTGGAGGTTACTTTATTTCTTAAAGCCTTGAAAGAGCCCAAATCCAGTCCCATGCCTCTACCTACAACGAAGGAGTAATAATTCAGGGGAATAAAAAAGAGAAGAATAAATACAGATGAAGTCCAGATACATGGGTGGAAGATCCTTTCTTTCTAAATATTCATTATTAGCCTTTGCTATTACCTCATGTGTTTTTTTTTTTTTTTTTTTTTTTCAAACGACCATGTCTCTCCTCTAGTTAAGATCAAGTGCCTTCTCCTACCTGTGTCATAGGTGGTCTTGATGTTTTGGTGTTTTGAGTCTTGGAGCTTCTTCATAGTAGTCCTTTTTGTTACAGGCATTAAATATCTGCTTGCCTCCTACATAGGGTCCTAAGTGTTCCTTTGTCCTGTTACTGCCTAGAACTGTTTTCTTCTTGGATGAACCTTTGCATCCCATGTCTTCCCTTCCTTCAAGTTTCCAAATTGTGTTTCTCTTCTGATCAGTGGAGGGAAAAAAAGGAAAAAGGAAAAAAAAATCAAGGAACAATGTATGTTAATTTTCCTTGATTTTTTTTTCCATTGTAATTTGAAAGAGGCTATACTATAATGGTTTTTGGGTTTTCTGTCCCATCTAATTCTTCCTTTCTCTAAAATTATAATCCTTTGAGTGTAAAGGTATTTATTTACTTTACTTATTTGCATTAGGGAATGAAGATGTAAACTTTACAAATCTTGGAAGGTTTTATCTACCATGTCCTTGGTCAGAGACTCATAATCAACCTCCTCCCCTACTACTTGAAGACATAATTTAACAAAACAAGACCATTTGAAAACAGAGTTACATATTATCATTTTTCTCTCCTTAGATAAAGGAAAACCCTTATACATTGCCTTACAGAAAAAGCATTGAGTGCTGCCCAGATTTAAAGGATCTAAATAGTTTACTTCAGTTTGATTGAAAGAATTCTCTTTTAATAAATGGTGCTGGGATTTTAGGTTAATGCGATTTTGGCACTGACATGACACCTCCCCACCATTGTCATGCTCAGACACTGAGATTTTCCCCAAATCAGTAGAATGCTAGTCATCTGTTATTTACAGTATTACTGAGATTTTTCTGTTTTCAGATGCATATAATTGTACTCTGCTTTAAGAAAACCCTATATAGAGAAACACATTAGTAGCTTTTACTAAATAATATGTAGTATTATGCAAGAATTATCAATATCATAAAAGGTTTTGCTCCAAATTTTCTCTAAAGTCCCAATACATTTTAAGTTATTTGATCAAATATTATCAAGACCATTTCTAAGGCATAAATTTTGAAATTTTCTTTTATAAATCTTAGTCACTTAGTCTGCAGTGTTTTACTAATTCCCTCATGCTACTTTTCTTTAAAAGAGGATGCTAGTCCGTTTTGCTGAGTTTCAAAATCCCTGCAATCTCCCATGTGCAATTACCATATACAAATATACCTTCAGGTTAAATTGCTTTGGGAAAATCCTCCATCAGCTGTTATGATATTCAAGTTTCATATACTCTTCCAATTATCATCTGGGACAAAATGTCTCCGTGAAAGAAAAGAGAAGAAAAAAATGAGTACAAGATAAGAAAATCTAGTAAGAGCATAGTAACTTTTGAAATGAAGCTCTTCCTCTTTACTCTTATATCTCCTGTCTTAATAACAACCCAGATCTCATCTTGTTTATTAATTGGAGAAGCGGAAGTGTTAACCTTGATCGGCAGTATGGCTGTGAAAATTCTTACTTACTGGTTCTCAAAGTTTTGTCTGTTATTTCTCATATGGCTCTGAGATAGGCTAGGGCTTCGGTACCATTTTAAAGGGAAGTCAGCTGAGAACTGAGAAGAATTTGAGGCTCACCAGATTGTACCCCAGAGTGTAAAGCCCCATAGCAGTACAGTGAGAGCCCTGAGGCAGAAAGGAAGGAGTCTCAGAGGAACACGTCCTTCTTGCATAGCGTCCCTTTCTGGGAAACGTGTGCAGGGGGTTCAGTGGGGCAGGTCACCAGAGGAGGACACAAGGGGCAAGTACAGGACAGCCATGTGTGCATCATTTGGCCCAGGTGCTGACCAAATGAATCCGTCTTTGGGACTGGAAAATGCCTGACGTGCCTAACCTAGAATATAGCACTTTGCTGGTTCCTGGCACTGTCCTTGTTTTTAACGTGCGGTGGATGCCGTAGCGCTGCCTGTACGATGCGGCAAGCTTGCCGACCTGGGGGAGCCGAACCAAACAAAAAGTTATCTACTGCAGTTCTACACTGAGTTTTAAAACAAAACATTTTAATATCTGTAGCTGGAAGGGAAATGTTTGGAGCTTTGTAACTGGCAGGCAGGAGTATAGCGACTGAAGAAGGGATGGTCCTGGGGCCAGTTTTGGACACAAAACTGAATAAATGGAAAAGAACCCAGGCAGGACAGTCTCCTGTCTGGCTTCCCAGTAAATCAGAGGGGACAGTCCTGGCAGGACTATGGATTTGTTTGCTAGGATAGATATAAACAGCAAAACACTCAGCCCTGTGGCTATAAAAAGAAATATTTTTTTATGATATATTCATTGTTTAAGAGCAGGCACTGAGTCTTGTTTAACATTTATGCCTGTGCAGCTCAAAAACCAGAATTCTATCTGCTGTTGCGCTTAAGCTCTTTCAGATGTTTTTATTGTGTAACATGGGCTCCAGATTCTTCTTTGAATGTATGGTTGGGGCTCCCCCCCCACACAATCTGTTAAAAGATCAGTTTGTGTGAATCTTGACACTGTGATGCTATTTCATGGTTTTAATTCAAATGTGAGTTGCTGCAGCTGGAAACATAAGATTAATGGCACAGGCTTGTTTGTTGCAAAAACAGATGATATTTTACATTGAGTCAAGATGCGTTGAAAAATTGCTTATATTTCACTGGACGTAAGTCACATTTTAAATCGCTTTTGAATTCTTATATTTTGAATTATTCTGAAACAAATAGGTGTGTATCTCATGATTTAACTGGCTATTGAAGGTATCTGAAAGGTGGCTTGAATAACTGCATATTAAATATAGTCTATTAGCCAACACTTTTTTTTTTTTTGCTGCAAAAATTGTTTTAAATCAGTCTGAGAGTCTGTAAAAAAAAAAAAAAAAAAGGAGGATATGGTTATAGAGTTTAAAAATTTCTTCTTGTTGCCTGTGTATTTTTATATTTGGTAGTATACCTATATAACAAAGCAAAGCTCCTGGTCTCCCATACCTGCTGGCGTGTGGAGGGTTCTGAACACACAAGACATGGCGGTGCCTTATGGCCCCTCCACCATCACTCTTTGTTATGGGTGTATTTCCTACAGTGGCCCAAGGCCTTCCCTTCTCAAAAGCAATGTCAGGAAAATTCTGTATGATTTTTCCTTCAGATATGAGACTCACAAGCCATTTAAGACCTGTTATGGTATTCTGTCCTTCAGCTCTTTCATTTTATAAAATAACTTGAAACTATCCATATTAAATCAGATGCTGTTTAGTCAATCTGGTTATATCAGATAGGAATTGGCTCTCTTCACATCCCTGACGTGTGGCTATACAGTCTCAAATATTTCCACGGCGAGGAAGTCACCGTTTCAGAAGTATATGTTCATATGCCATATTTGAAGAGTTGTCATTATTACAGTCCATTATGATTTGCCAAAATCAAACTTTTTCTTTCTTTGTTAAAATGATCCTCTTCTGCTTTGTGGAGCATTTTCAACAAATAATATGTCTTCACTGCACAGTAATTCAGAAACATGAAACTTGTTATCGTATATTCTGGAAGATCCTCTTCCAAGCTACATATCTTTCATTTTTTTCAACTCTTTTCCATATTATATAATAGTATCCAGGTTCATCACCATCCTGGTGGTCACCTTTGTGGTAATCCCTCGTAAAACATGTATCCAAAAGCGCGATGTTCTAGATGTGGTCTGACTACATTTTTTCTTTCAGACACTTACATTTCTCTTACAGCCAACAATCCAAGCCCTAGCACCTCATTGGTTCATGTTGGATATGCTGTCAAAATACCCAGCTGGTTTAAGTCAGGCTCTTCTGTTCTTGCACAGTCGATTTTTTAAAATTCCAAACTCCAGACATCACTTATATCTCTATTAAATTTCATTATGTAAGCACTGGCTCATTGTTCCAGCTCGTCAAGAACTTTTTGACTTTTTTTAAATTCTGTCATCCAACATATTAGCAATTTCTCACAGCCTTGTGCCATCTGTAAATCTTGAACCTTTGAATAAGAACCTTTAAAGTTCTTACTCAATTAAAATGTATAAACATGTATCAGATTGTCTGCCTTGAGCCAGTCCTATGCTCTCTCCTAGGGATAACAAGATGACTAGCATGTAATCATTCCTTTAGGGAGCTCACAAGCTGTGGGGAATAACAGACATGTAATTATAGAACTACAGTGCCCTGTGATAATTGCTGTAATAGACTTATGTGTAAATGCTAGGAGAACCGGGGTGGGTTGCAAATCGTAGAAGACCCCAGCCGCTTCCATGGCACAGTTCCATGAATTTTTGTGGATGGCTGTTAAGTCACTTATAATGCTGCCTAACTCCTGTCATCTGATTTACTTTTTCTTTCTTGCCCAAGGATACAGCAAGAGACTTGTTAAATATTTTGCTTAAATGATCTCATACTGTGCTACTCCCAAAATGTACCAACCTGGTGACCCAGTCCAAAAGGAACTGACAATTATTGTCAAAGACTTCTTAGTGACTCATTGATGGCTCATGATCATCCTTTTTTAAAATCTGGGTTGGTATTTGCCCGTCTCAGTCTCCTGGTAACTTCCCCATTCTTCATGGTTATGTCGCAGTGCTTAGAGGAGTTTTGTGATGATGTCTGAGTTTTTCTGCTATCTTGGTATGTAATCTGTCTGGATCTGGAGCTTGATGCACTCTTTCCTCACTCCACATTTACCTTTTCATAACTCTTTTCAGATTAAGATCATTCTTTTAAGCCCACCTTGTTTGCTTGTTTATCTATTCTTCATAACATTTTTACCAGTAAAAATTTGTTTTAGTCCTGACTGTCCTCTCCCCTTCTTACAGCTTCATCCTCCATTAATCTCATGGGCTGGGTTTTCTCCTCCTCTTCCTCCTCCTCCTCATCTAATGAATATGTTGAAACCCTGAAGTCTAGCATAAATGACCATTATTGATATTATGGTCTCTAGAATAACCCATCCATCATTTCTTCTTTGATGGTACCAATTAAATTCAGAGATTTGACCTCTTTATTGTTTTCTCATGCCTCTTTGCCATGAGATTGTCAACTGAATAATACGGACATTTATCAGAACTGAGGGCTTTTTACAGCCATGTTTAATGACCCCTGGCTCTGATGGCAGGACTGTTAGCATAACTAGACAAGTCATGTATTTGGCCATGAACAGTTCTCTTACGGTACTGCCAACATTTCCCATTCAGTCTCCCTTGGGTTCTGTCACTAACTTACCTTTTTTTCCTCATTTTCCTCAGCACATCTGTCTGTACTCCTAATTCAGTCTGATTTGTGTGTAATTTTGACTCTTTAATGTGGCTTGACAATTTGTTTTTACTTCTTTAGTTAAAAAAATTTTTAGAGCACAAGTGAGGAAGAGGGGCAGAGAGAGAGAGAGAATATGAGAATCTTAATCAGGCTCCACACCCAGCGTGAAGCCCAATGTGGTGTTCTATCCCATGACCCTGGGATCATGACCCAAGCCAAAATCAAGAGTCGGATCCTCAACTGACTGAGCCACCCAGGCTCCCTGGCTTGACAGTTTCTAATTATTTCTTTTAATGTTTTGTTTATTTTTGAGAGAGCACAAGCAGAAGAGGGGCAGAGAGAGGGACAGAGGATATGAAATGTGCTCTGTGCTGACAGCAAGGAGCCCAATGTGGGGCTTAGACATGAACCATGAGATCATAACCTGAGTTAAAGTTGGACACTCAACTGACTGAGCCACCCAGGTGCCCCAACAGTTTCTAATTATTAATGATAAAATAATTTAACTCTGTTTCTGTGTCCTTGGTAGAACTTCCTAAATCTTTTATATATCTGTTGTCCTATATATTTTGGTATAGGTTTGACATATATCTATCCCAATTATTTTATAAAAGAATATATTTTTGAGTTACTTAATGATTTTTAGATTAGATATTAAAATAGAATTCAAAACACTTTAAGGCCTTTAATAATAATTAGTACAAAATGGCTTTATAGAAAACTTGCACAGATATACATTCCTATATAGGACTCTATTCTCTTATTGTATACATCTTTCCTATTGCTGCAAATCATCATTTAGATTTTTTTAGGCAATTTGCTACCTGAAAAATGGTGCCATATAATTTCAGTTTGCATTTTTTTGGATAACTGAAATTAGTCACCTTTGTTACTGTCTCTTTGTGTCTTTATCATTTTGATATGAAAAATAAGCTTATTTCTATATACCAGTCACTCCAGGGTAAATTTTTGGATTGAAAGATTCCCTTGAGATTTTGATTGGTAATGCATGAAACTCACTAGTAAATTTGGAAAGAATTGAAATACTTACTATATTTAGTCTTCCTATCTAAAAAGATGATCTGGTGCTTTATTTATACAAGCACTGTTTGTACAAATGTTGGGATTTTTCCATATTAGCATATTTTATTATTGCATGGGTTTAAAATTTTTAGTCACAGTAAAAGATTTTAAAACATTTAAATTTTGTTTCTAATCACTTTTTGGAACCATATTATTAGTCTGAAGTTTTCCAGTGAATTCTCTTGGCTTTGTAGGTATACAGTCATTATCTACAAATAATGGTCATTTTTATGTCCTTTCCAGTGGTTATTCCTCTTACATCCATCTCTTGCTTTGTTGTATAGGCTAGAACTTTAAGAACAATGCTGAATAATTGTGATGATGGTAGAGCCACATTTTTTATTCCTCTGCACCTTGTATAAAAAGTTCTCAGCTTATAAAAGGTGCTCTGAAACTGTTTGGAGTGAATTGACTTGAATTTAGCTGTCAGAGCTTTGATTCTGGTTGGCAAACTAGAAACTGCATAAACAAAAATAGTACCAGATAGAAAGTTACACATGACATTAAAAACTATGGATAACTACTCTCTTTAGTCGAGGAAAAAGATGATATACAATTGCATGACAAAGAATGGTTATGGCGCAGTTGGCATTTTAATGCAGGACTTGAGAGTATATTTTGCTCAAAGATAGAGAGGAGATTCCCAGCCAAGGAGAAAGACAGAGGCGGTGGCATTTGGGGAACATGATCGGTATAAGATGAAAATGTGAGCAGTTCGTTTTGGCCACTGCAAAGATTTCCTAAGTGGTGTGGAAAGATTTGAGGATAGAAGTGACCACTTGGGTTAGACCATTGGGAGCCTCGAATGGCAGCTAAGCTATTTTGACCAATGCTTCTGAATATTTTTCACATTAGATGTGTGGGAAATAATATTTTTATGACATATTGAGATAAACAGAAACCACTTCCTGCAAGATGTGATGACAAGAAATGGGGGGATTATGCCCCAGGCACTACTGGACACCCTAATGGCTGCCAGAATTTCAACACATCTGTAATCCTTCCGACGTACGTACGTGTTAGGAAGGTGAGATTTTATCAAGGGATAGTTTCTCTCTGATTTCAGTTTAAAGCTATTTTGAACTTTCTACTGAGTGAACTATCTCTTCACACACACACACACACACACACACACACACACACACACACTCTTCCTCACAGGTACCATGTGTTTTCAGTTCCCAATTCAAGAATTCAAGTACCTATAGTCCTATTTATATTATTATCCCTTCAGAACCTTGTCTTTTGAAGAGATCCCAGTCTCTCTGTGTTCCAAATTCTTTAACTTCCTATCTAGATTGTGGTTAACAGTGATAACCACACACTGTTATTTCAGATTTCTCAGATATGTATCACTGCACTTGTTTCGACCTATTTGCTTTTGAAGAATAGTTATGGCTCAGTACTGGTGCAGCTAGATGGTGACATGAAATTCTCTCAAGGTTCCCTGTGGTCCCCCAGTAAGTAAACAGACCACCTTTGATAATTTCTGAGGACTAGCATATAGTATATGGCTTTGAAATAGTAATCAAATAGTTACACTTCAAATCTGAAAGAACTGTTGTAGAGTATAGACAAAATTATCTTAACGAATGATTTTTCCGTAAAAGGTCTTCCCTTAAAGAAACAAGTTTAAAATACTATTAGTTCCATTAGCTGTCACATTAGCCGCCCCCCCCCAAAAAAAGTGTTTCTTAGAGAACATTTACTGTATCTCTCTTGACATTTAACCAGTTAAACTAATTAAGAGTATAAAAATAGGTTTTGATGAAATATTAAGACATCTTAATACTGAGAATAGACTGAAAACCTGACAATTTAATGGTAAGACTTTGAAATTCTTGTATGTTACACTTTTCATAGTAGCATCTCAGTTGGGACGTTTCAGAAACAGCTGTGGTTACAGTTTTAGTACAGAGATATTGAACAACTGGATATTTCATTTTAAGGACTTGTGAATTTCTTTTATATGTAATTTATATTTTGATTATGTCTTTAAAAACCCTATCTTTTAGGAACATAGACCAAAATACTTACGCATGAAATCATATGACACTAGAGATTTGCTTCAAAATAATATTGAAGGAGGAATTAGGGTTAAGGCTGGATTGGCCAGAATTGACAGTTGTCAAAGCTCAGTGATGGTGTTCACCATACTTTTTTGGTTACTTGTATATGTTCTAAATTAATAATAATGAAAATATCAGTATAATGCATCATTTATTTGATGAAAATCAGAAACCCTACAATATTGTCCAGAGGGAAGTAGATGACTCTGCCATGTTGCATTAGATCTGAGACCTGCTATACCTTTTATTTCTAGTCTTTGTCTTTTTTTTTCTTTTAATTTCATAGATATTGATCTTGTCTCTCTTATGAAATGTTCTGATTTTTCTGATTTGCTTTATTTTGTAGCTGTCTCTTCTTGCTACTGTCCACATGCCTGTCTCCGGTGGTTTCTATTTCTCCTCTGTCTCCCACATAATGATTTACTACTTCTAATATGCTCTGAGCAGGGAGCCAAGAAACTAAGTGTGATGACATTTTTTTTTCCTAGGCAAGATTTTTGTGTGGGCCTGAGGGACTTTTTAGAGTGGTTAAGCATGTGAGCTGTAGAATGTTAATTTGGGGCCTTTCTATTCTGCCTTGTGGCTCCTGGATTTTAGCTGTGTTATGTTTGGTTGGGGAACCCAAATATGTTTAGATACATTGTACAGTCATATATGTTTTGAGACTGCAAGGGGGGGGTTGGCTTTTTTTTTAATGCAGTAATGACATTGGAAGTAAAATTATTTATAGCTCCTCCAAAAAAACTTAACTTTCAAACTGTTATTTAAGGATCAGAAGAAATATGCTGTTATGGGAAATACTTTGCAGCACGTGTAAATTGAAGGCTAAATGACATCATGTCATAAAGATATTAACAATTCAGTGACCTACTAGACTATGAGCTCATGAGTCAGGCAAGGGCCACATCTACCTGGTAGGCAGGCCGCTGTGTTCCTGGTGCCCTGAGCTAATCTGGGACATAGATGTCACTCAATAAATACTTGTTAGTTGATTAAGTGAATGAGTAATATAAATCAGGTGATTATTTTTAATTCACACTTAAATTGATAGAAGACTATATGCCTGTTCCTATACTAGGTCCTTAATATGACAAAAGACTTGGTATAGATGGTCAGTCCAGGACAATCATAAGGAACTGGACATATAGAAATACTTTCAATGTTACAGGTATCCTAACATTCAAGGGATATACAGTTTGCTCTAGAATAACAAAGGATGGAGACAGCATTATTGTAAAAATGAAGGAAGGCTTCACCAGAGATGTTTAGATGTAGACTTGTAAAGTGCATAGGTGTTTTTTTTTTTTTTTTTTAAGGTAAGACATGAATGGAGCAGGGGGGACACAGGAAAAATGCATGGTGAAGTTTCAAGTGTCCAAGAGCTTGGCACTTACACAGAGGGTAAAGTGGATGCATGACTCTTTTTAAAGTGTATTTATTTATTTTAAGAGACTGCGTGAGTAGAGGAGAGGCAGAGAGAGAGGGAGACAGAGATTCCCAAGCAGGCTCCTTGATGCTAGTGAAGAGCCCAATGTAGGGCTTGAATTCATGAAACTGTGAGATCATGAGCTGAGCCAAAACCAAGAGTTGGACACATAACTGACTGAGCCCCCAGGTGCCCCAAGAATGACTCTTAAGATTCATACTTTGAGTGGCCGTCAATCCCTAGGCAGGGAATCTACAAGACTGGTTTAGAAAAGAGTGTGTGGCAAGAATGGCTTCATAAGGGGACAAGTTGAGTTTAAATTACCTGGGAAGCTTTAGAAGGGATATATGATAGACTGTAAGAAATCAGAATATTGGTGCTTTGGAGAAAATTAGATAAGAGTGATTGAATGGACTGTCTTCAGGATAGTAGAGGTAAATGAAACAGGAGGAAAGGCATTTCTAAGGAGGATGTGTAAAGTGAGAAGAAAGAATTCTGGGGAAAATCAGAATTCTTAACTGGAGATCTGTGCACTCTGAAGGCAGAGACCATGTCTCTTACATGTTCCTACCTATACAGTAGAGCACAGTACGTGGCACTCAATAAGCCCTCACAGTTTTTTTTAAATGTCATCTTTGAGAGAACCATGTTGAGAAATTAGTGGATGCTATTTATGTAGAGCAATAATGAGTTGTCAGTAAGACTTAGGGTGTCTTTTCCCCCTTTTCGTTCATTAATTCTCATTTTGGAAGTTTCGATCTAACTGTAGATTCTTTTTTGACTTTGTTATCTATCACTATGTAACAATTGATCGAAAACTTAGAGACTTATCGAGGAAAAAATTTATTTTTTTAAGTTGAATATAGAGTTACCATGTGACCCAGCAACTCCGCCCCTAGTTATATACTCAAAAGAATTGAAAACAGGTGTTCAAACAAAAACTTGTACATCAGTATCCATAGCAGCTCTATTCACCATAGCCAAATAGAAACAACCAAAATGTCCGTCAGCAGATGAATGGATAGACAGAATGTGGTATATCTATACAATGAAATATGTGGCCATAAAAGGGATCCCTTTTTAAGATCACATTTTTCTTGGTGGATTTCATTTCCTCAGGGTTGGTTAGATTGAGGGCCACGTGCTGCCCAGAGAATGTGTTCGCTTTCTTGGCACGTGTGCCTGTGCAGTTTAACTGTTTGCTTCGTAAAAGCATCCTGGCTGAGAAGGCAGTGGAGCTAATCTGTTATTAAAATGGAAGTTACAGTCCTTTGTAACCTACTCATGGAAGCTACATCCCATCACCTTTACCATTTTCTGTTGGTTAGAAGTAAGGCACTAGACCATCCCACACTCAAAGGGAGGAGATTACGCAAAGGCCTCAGTATCAAGAAGTGGGAGTCACTGGTAGCCATCTCAGAGGCTGCCTCCCATCAAAGAGGCTGCCTTTGCTGTTAATGTCTCTGTGAGACTTTCCATTATTTCCATTGGGATAACCCTGTGCTTTTCCTGACAGAACCTTCCTCACGTTATTAACTCAGAAATCTTGTATTTGAGTTCCTGTGACTCCAATATTGTAGGTAAAAAGAAAGAAGAGATATGGTCTCTGGCTTTATGGAAATAAAAAATGTGGGTTATTCTTTTTTTTTGTTTTTAACTTTTTAATGTTTATTTACTTTCTGAGAGAAAGAGAGAGACAGCACAAGAGGGGAAGAGGCAGAGAGAGAGGGAGACACAGAATCCCAAACAAGCTCTCAACCGACTGAGCCACCCAGGCTCCCTGTATTGCCTATTTTTATGCAGAAAGCATTTTCAACATTGGTTATTTACAAAGATACATAACCTTAGGTTGATTTGTGTAAGTCTGTGTTCATGTGTGTGTTCACGTAAGTGTGTGCACTGAATGAAATGATCTGATGCTTGAGGTTTATGGCAAGGCCATCATTTTCCTAATTAAAGAAGGGATAAATCTTGAAGAACACAAAACCAAAGAATGGGGATGGGTTAGATAGTGTGTTCTTCCTCTCCTAATTGCTATGTCTGATTTAGCCATTTGTATACAAGAGAAACTGTTCAAAATAGCAATGGTATATGATAAATGTGTTGAAAATAGTTGTTGTTGTTGTCAAGGACACTGATCTTATTTCTGTCAGATAGGCATACTTTTATATATGTCCATCCTACAGTTGTTTCACTTACCTAAAATATGAGGACATGCATGGGGTGACATGTCCTCATTAGCTCTGAAGTTAAGCCCTAGTCTAATATCACAGCTTTAAGAATATCAGCTTTGTGGAATGCTGGGATACCTAATAAATATTTCTTTCATATAATCTCTTCTCTTTCTCAGGCAACTATATTCTTTATACCAATCTAAATAAAAAGCAGACAGTAGGCTTAGCATCATTTAAATCACACTGTCTCTTTTCTTTTGACTGTGTTCTTCATGGGAAACTATTTGGAAGTGAAGTGCTTGACCTCAGGCAATGTTTCAAATTCATTTGTCTTCTCTTTGGCTAATGCACTGATTCCTAATCGTTTTATGCAGTGACACTATTTTCTGTAACCTTCTGTCCCCAAGTGCTAGATGATACATACAGACTTATACTTGAAAATTAATTAAAATTAATTTCATTTTGAGAGTTCTGCTTACATCTTGAGATAATCGGAGACATCGCATAACTTCTAAGACAGAAAGTTGGGGATTATTGATTTAGTGATACAGCTACACGTGAAAAAAATCTGTTTAATGGTATGTGTGATGTAGTAGGCTAATCTCTTTTAAGTATATAGTAACTGTGTAAAAAAAAAAAAGGAAGTCTGATTAAGGACATTTTAATGAGTGGTTCATCCAGCTGTGGTTACAGAGCTTATTCATTTGGAATTGTCTCAAGTGGAGTGATCTTCTCGCCACTTTCCCTTTATAATGGCAGCTTTGAAGGACACAGGGAAAGCGTACTTCGGAGGACAAAAAGGAATTCCCCTGCTTTAGAAAGCAGCTCAGAGGGAAGAGTATTTCAGACAAGAATTATGAAAGGAAGGGCGGGAGCAGTGAAGGGTATTTTAGACTATGTAAAAATGAGACGGTTTGTGCTCAAACCCATGGACCAATAATGCACGTATTCATCCTTTCTTTCACTTACTTCATCAACAAATACAGAGAGCCTGTTCTGTGCCAGAGTCTGCGCAAACACCTGGAGGCATAGCAGTGAACCCACCAGGCAAGGAGGATCTTGAGTAGACTTAGCAAAGTTGATGGATAGAGACCTGGTGAAACTGGCATGTTTACGGAAAAGCTACAAAAAAACTATGAGTGTGACAGAGTGGGTCATAGACAGATGCAAAACCTCCTGACTGAGGCATTTAGGTTAGTTCTATGGTTCAGTAAGTTATAGCCTTACTGAACATATAGAATATTCCAAGCACTATGAACTACATTTCGTGAGCATATAGAACATTCCAAGCCATATGCCAAATGAGTTTTCTGATTCAATCCCTACAGTCCTATTGGGTACCTAAGTATTATTTTTTCCCTTTTGTTCTAAGAGAAACCAAGGCTTAAAACAAACCACTTATCCAAGGTCACTAAGGCAACATATAGCAGAAGAGGTTTTGAACCCAGTAAGTCTGACTTCAGAATGCATACAAATCACTCCGCTGTCCTACCCTCTATCAGAGCTAACCTGCCTTTCATGACTAAACCCAACTTCAGTGTACTGGCTTGTTTTCAAGGAAAATTGTGTGCCAAATTTTGAAAAAAATTGGAGCCTTCCAAAAGTTTTGGAGCATAATCTGATCCCTATGCTGACAACTGCCCATATTTATTTTATGATTTGTAAAGTGCGTTGACTTGCCCAATTGCATAGTTCAGACTATGATATATATTAGCTTATGTACATTTTTAAACACTGGTGTCATTTCTCTGAAGCCTGGATGTTTTTTTTTGCTCCTCACTCTTCTGTGCTTAAGCCTCAACATGGATCCTTGCTTAACTTGTATAATCCATAGGGTAGCAACAAATAGAATGGAAGGAGTAGTCCATGCAAGAAAACGGAAATCTCCTTTTAGGAGTTGTGATAAGCCTTCCATCAAGAATGACACAGTATTAAAGGACAAAAGGGTAGATGGAGGTGGGTTCAAATAAATGTTGTGGATCAAACCGAATTCCTTTAAGTTTTTATTACATGAGTAGGTTATTAGTAATTTTTTGAGGTCAAGTTAATCACAGAATAGAAATTACAATGAGAGACTAATATTCTACCTTTGAAGGTCAAAGCTTATAAATAGTTTTAAAGTTTTTCTGTGGGCCATGAGTTTATGTTCATCTAGAACCTCATATTATCTGTCCATTTTGTCACATGGCTGGTATAAGTTAAACTTTAGAATAAAAACTCCTGGTGGGGGGAATGGCAAGCAACACTAGAATGCTATAGCATTTCCGCAGTTTGAAAAGATTATTTTTCACCCTGACTGTGGAAGAAATCCCTACTTCAGCCAGAAAACTCTCGTTGTGGCTCTTGCCAATTTGTTGCTTTAGTCAATGGCAATTTCAACAAAATTGTTCCCAGACTAGCTTTCCTAGTCTGGCCACCAGATTTTCCAGAATACTATAAAATGTGCTTTTTTGCTTTTTGTGTTAGGCCAATTGCTCAGGAATTTGCTGCTTAGTAAACATGTGGAGTCATGCAAATTGTGATCACCTTGGGTTTGTGGGTCTTCTAGGCAGTAGGCCCTGGGCTGTTACCGGAGTCCAGAGGGGAACATTTTCCCACAACTCTTCCCACAGCTCTTTCTTTCCACACTTTCAGTTCTCAAGGCTGCTTGCTCTGCGGAACATGAACATTGGGACAGGCTGTTGGATCACAGAGAGCACCGGGCAGTGCTCTTACTTGTGTTTGAGTACAGTGCTTAGCACATGCAACATTGTGGCTGCACATTTCCAAATACTGAAACAGAAATCTAAGAAAGGCAAAGCTATGAAATCGTTTTATTGTGTATGTGGAATTAAAAATTTTTTTTCAATAGAAAATGTCGGGTGAGTGATTCTTCACAGAATATGTGTCAGAAACCTAAAAACTGCATGCTAAGCCAACAAACTACTACCATACGCACACATGCACACATATCGCTTGTTTCTTTATGAAATGCTTTGTTCGGTGAATTCTACATTCTGCATGTCAGAAATCTGAGGAAACATTTTATAAAAGATTAACCAATTCATTGAAAAAGTGATTGTGTCAGGCAGAGAAGGAAAAATATCATATGTTTGCACGTATAGGAGGATTAGGAGGAACTTAACTGAGGACCATGGGGGAGAAGAACGGGGGAAATGGTGGGGGAAAGGGAGAGAGGCAACCATGAGAGACTCTTGAATGTTGAGAAACAAACTGAGGACTGATGGATGTGGGGGGCGGAGGGGAGTGATGGGCATGGAGGAGGGCACTTGTAGGGGTGAGCACTGGGTGTTACATGGAAACCAATTTGACAATAAACTATTTGTAAAAAAAAAAAATATAGAGGAAAAAGAAGGGGCAGGAAACTGAAAAAAAAAAAGAAAAAAAAAGTGATTGTGTAAGAGTGTGTTAGATGCATTCGGAGTGTGGAAATGAGACACATAAATGCACAAAACTCCCAGATGTCTCTTTTGGTCTAACCAGGAAGATGAAATACACATTCAGATATCTTGCTACAGGTAGAAAGAATTACAGACAGAACCAAGAGAAATAGATTAAAATTTTCCAAGAAATGATTTCCAGCTGGAAGACTACAGAAGGCTTGGTGGAATAGGTGATCTGGCCCTTGACGAGCAGGTAGGGGTTTCAGTGTTCAAGAACTAACATGGCAGGAACTCTAGGCAGAGGGAATAACACAACCAAAGGCATGAGAGTGAAAGCTTGGTCTGGTCTAGGAGAGAGCAAGTTGCATTTGTGGATGGTACAAGGAGCAGAATGGAAACAAGTGGTAGGGATGGTCAGCTAGAGGCAGATCACCGAGAACTGTAAATGCTAAGTCGTGTGGCTTGGGAATTCCAAATTATAGGCATTTGATGTTTTTTTTAGCAGAGTGGTGATACAGCTTGAGCTAGTTTCCTGGACAAGCATTAATAATTTAATCAGAGTGCTGGCTTAACAGAAGCATGCAGACCAGTTAGATAAGCCATTCTGGTGATCCAGGTGGAAAGCAGTTGATGGTATGGACCAGAGTGAGAACATGGAGGAGGGCAGATGTCAGATGGCAGGCATAGTCCTCAGCTGCGGTTGTTAGGTCTTGACGTTGAAGGTACTGATGGACAGTTGTGCATTGAATAACGTGGACATCCAGAATACTTGTTGAGGGACAGGATAAGGTGAGAACAAGGCAGCTAGTGCATCAGATTTTGTTGGGCATTTTGTTTTTTAAAAGGTAAGCTGAGAACCACCTGCTTCAGAATTTTCTGGGGGTGTGCTATTTGAAGTAGATTCCGAGGTTGCACACATTGTCATAACCTAGTTCCTAAAGCATATGACCACTGTAAGAATTCCTACATAATGAGACCAAGGAGATTAGTAAGATTCCCATATAGGCCTCTTAATTTTGCCATGTGCTTCCAACTCTTGCTGACCTATCTTCAGACATGAGATAACATGAGTGTAAAGGTGGTTCAGTGTAACATGTTTATTTCTGCTGGAAAAAAATTCCAAATATGCCTGAGATTTAGTAGATCTCAGTGGTCCCCATTGCATATTAAAGATAACGAGTATGTACTATTCTAAAACCCTTAGAGGATCTTAGTCCATTCACTCTCAAGAATTATTGAGACCTCAGTGCCTTGGCAAAAGCTAGAAATGCTAGGAAAATAATGCCTAACCTCCCCCAGCAACCACTAATGGGAGGTAAATGGATGAGGACCCAAATGCTTCCCCACTGGTGCCTGGCTCCCAGTTCTAGTATGAGTAAGCTCAGGCTACCCACAGTGGTCCACTGGTTGGATAGCTCTTCTTGTGGGTGGACTCTTTCCCTCCCCCACTTCTTCACTCTACCACTAGTATTTCCTGCATTCACAGCTTAAATAAACCCATTGCACTGGGGGAATCCAAAAGAAGACAACCTATTTGTTTACATATTTCCTGTGCTGGCTCCCTCACACCATTTGGGAGAAAGAAGAACTCTCTTGCCCACATCTTTTCATAGATTTCCACTAAACACAGGAAGACCTTATTAAGCAAATCTTTTTCAAGATTTGCAGTTAGCTGTATGTCCAGGAGTGTTGAGAGTATTCATTTTTAAGGTTTATGAAATCTTAGGGGCACCTGGGTCACTCATTGGACTCTTGATTTTGGCTCAGGCCATAATCCCAGGGTCATGGGATTGAGCGCCATGTCGAGCCCACTTGAGATTCTCTCCCCCTCCCCCCCATCTTTCCCCTTCTCCCCTCCCCATCTCTCCCTCTCCCTCCCTCACTTCCCCTCTCCCTCCCCCTCCTCCTCTGTCCCTCACCCCTGCTTGCATGCCTGTTCTCTTTCTCCCTTAAATAAAATATACATAAGTTAATGAAATCTAGAAACTTTATAACTGGAAGAAGCTCAGATATGGGTAGGTAGTTCTATCTTCCCTAAATACGGTTACCGTAATTACATTACTATAACAGGTAATGGATGGTCAACAGGACCCTTAAGACATGACCAGCTGCCAGGTAGTGTTCCCCAGAACTCTAATAATTACCCATTTGCTGCTGCCTCAAGCCCAGACTCTGCTCCACTTACAAAGCCATCCACACTCTGTCTTTACACTGGCCATTACTTGCCACCAGCTCAGACTTCTCTCATGTTCATTCTCTTCACTGTGCCCCACCACCTACCCACTCCTAATTTCCTGTTACCTTATGCTCCCAACCACTCCCTCCCCCCTGGAATGTGTTTTCTCCTCTTCTCCCTTTCATTGGAGCCTCCCACACTCTGTGAAGCAGTCTTTGGAATCAGATAGTCCGAAATTTGAATCCTAGATCTGCCATTCATTAGCTGGATATGGAGAAAAGTACTTAAACTTTCTGTCCCAATTTCTTCATCCATTAAATAAGCATAATAACTCCTAAAAAGTTAAGTGAGTTGATGTATATAAACACCTTTACAAAGTTAGATGTGATGTAATATGTTGGTGAGGCGGGGGTGGATGACGACTAGGTGTGAACCTTCTTTTATATTCTATGTGGGTGTTCTCAGCTCATCTTACTGTGAGCCTGAGGACTTTGGGCTTCTCCAGCTCAATGGTTTATCCTGTTCAGTGGTGATTCTTCGATTATGAAGGCCACATTTTTGTTTTTCATAAAGAACTAATCAGTTCTCATTTTTCTAAAATTCTGTCATCTAGAGTGTTTTTTGACTCTTAAAGCAAAATAGAACAGTACACCTCCCTTCAGAGAACTTGACTTTCAGTCTTCACAATTTTATACTTTGTATTGACCATTTAAGGAGGGCTTAATTTACAATACTTTGGTGCTTTTTGCTGGGGCCGGGGAAGTCCATAATGAAAGTTTGAGTTTAGATGTGTATATCTTAGTTCATCTGGACTCTTAGTATTTCAGTTTTTAAAAGCAGATTGAGTGGGTCTGATGTATAGAAGATGAAAAGAATGAAGGAACCACCCATCAGAAAGCCCAAGATTCCTTATATGGGAGGGGTAAAAAAAAAAAAAAATTAAAATTAGTACTTTTCTGTCCTTTCTCTCATCCTGCCCTTGAACATTTTCTCCCTATGCTGGAAATCATTCTTCTTAAAGTAATACTGCTGACGCAACTTGTGTTCCGAGGATATATCCTCCTTCACTAAAATTTGAAGAATTAATTTAAAGTTGAAATTCTCCAAAAGCGGTTTCATTTATCCAATCTCATTAAGTTTTCCAGAGGGAAAATATTCTTATTCTCCATTTTCTTAAGACCGTGGTAAGAGCATAGAAAGAGAAGACACTTGACTCCCCATCCTGACTCTCTGTGCCACGAGAGGATGGCTGACCCTAGTGGACGCCCTCACCCTGGTTAGCCTATTGTGTCACCCTTTGGCACCCTTGTCTGTGGATCAGAGTGACCACACCTGCTCCAATACCAGCATGGCTACATGGCTTTCCCTTTCAGAGATAGGATTAGATCTCTAACTCTTCTTAGGGGTTTCTAGCAGTTGCTCAAGGTAGCAGTAAGTTAGAGGAATATCTAGAACATACTATCCAACATAGTAGCCACTAGCCACATATGTCATCTAACCTTCAAATTTAAATAAATTTTTATAAAATCCAGTTCTTCAGTTACACTGGCCACATTTCAAGTGCTCAGTAGCCACAGTGGCTAGTGGCTTTTTTTTTTTTTTAATCACAAAAAGTTCAGTTAGACATCACTGGTCTAGAGATCAAATTTTCCATCGGGCAACTTTGAACAACTATTTGTATTGTTAACTCCTGTGTATCCCTGTTTGTTTAGCTCACTGGTTTCATCTTTCAAAGAAAAACTCTTTTAAAAAACCTATTTATAGCCTTTTAACTTAAGGGAGCTAAGCATCTTTTTGGCTGCAAATAATAAAATAGTCTGAAATTGGCCTGAGTAATTAGGCATTCACTATGCTCACAAAATAAAGTGTCCTTATAGGTGGTTGGTACCACTGCTCAGCGGTGTTCTCAAGGACCAGGCCTTCTGTCTTCCCGTTGTGACCTCCTTAGTGTGTTGGTATGTCCCCTTCAAGATTGCTGGGAAGGTTATTATCTAATGGAATCTGATCACTAGAAGAGAGAGGTCACTCTCTTTGGGCGTCTCCCCTTTTTTTGAGGGATACATTTCTTCCAGAAGCTCCCAGCAGACCTGTGTTGAGTCCCAGTTTGCCAAAACTGAGTCATCTGTCCATGCCGGAAGGGAGAGCTTGGAAAACAAATAATTGGCATTTTTAGCCTCTATAATGGTAGGCTGGCTCTGCTGGTAAAGAATGTAAGCACTATGAAGACGGAAGCTTTTGTCTTTTTTGTTTGCTACTGTGTCCCCAGTGCCTGGGATGGTGCCAGGTGCTCAGTAAACATTCATTAGAGGAATTAATGAAAAGGAGAATGTTGCCATAGTTGTCCATAGTGTGCCATACAAAAGAACCTTGTATAATGAAGACACTTTATGCTCCTGTCTTCTATCTTTCCTCTTGTAGTAGCTTGAACCAGGCTCTCCTGGTTGATTGACTTTCCAAGTGAACTCTTAGGATACCAAGGGCTCCTCACAGCCTTCAGTAAGGCAGTATTGGACGTTGGGTAATTCAGACACTGGGTAACACCCTCACCTCCCCAACCTCTCCACTGTTAGCATACCCTTTGTTTTTTAATCCGAATACAAAATATAGGCCAGGTTTGGGTTTGGTGTTTAACCTCTTTATATACCAATTTAAGTGAAAAAGAGCATGCACTATTGAGTCATTAAAATGAGTGGCCCCAGACCATTTGTGATGTGATGTCCTGTATATGTTACTCCCTTTGAACTTGGTTTGTGGGTGAGGAATGTTGGGATGTGGACCTTAAACGGTGTTCCTAATTTTCGCAGTTAGGCTCACTTCTCAGAGCATCTGGCAGCTGGGTTAATGACCTATCAGTTTCTCATTTTAATCTGATGGCTCATCTAAGGTCCTCTCAGCTGGACCAATCAACTTGATACTGCTCTTCACCCCATTCCTGGTTTCCTGGGCTACTCTGGGTTTTGGCCCTGATGACCAAAGCCATTGTGCAAAAGGCTGAACTGGAATTTCAGATTCTAAGCCCATTGTTGATGAACTTTAGACATGCTAAGATTGGACAGATAGCTGTGTGGCAGGAGACTAAAGAAAAGAGTCTTTGGCATTAATAATGTATCATCCACATAGTATGACAGAGAAGGAACATTTAAAGAAATTCCAGCATTTCTCTTTGGGTTTGTTTCATCCATCAACACAGTCATTGGACTTAGGTCCATTTTGTCTCACCATTTCTGGTGTCTTATGAGCTCCTAAATGTGGCAGATGGAAATAGTTTCTTGTTGAAAAAGATGACCCTCATGTGTTAGATTTCGAATATGTCCCATGTGTTTCCAATAGAAAATTTCCATTGAAACGTGTAACTAGTATTCTTCTCTTTATACTTGATTCTCTGCATCCCTCTAATGCTATGGCCGTACTTATTACAATATATTAACAGCGCTGTTGTAGTAACTATTACTTTAAAGAATTTGAGGGTTTGATCTAAGGGAATAATGGAGTTTTAAATATTTCTTATAGGTCCTTGCTCAGTAAGTTGTATAGAATAGTACTTAAAAATATTCATTGAGTTAATTGTCTGGAAATGTTCTTGGACATGTTCCCACTCTGAGCATTAATATATATAGGCACTTAGGTACCTTTTATTCTGATAAGTTGCTTTCTTCTGCCTCCTGGCTTATGTGGTAATAGAGTTCTTTGTTGAGTTTTATCACCTTTCTAGTCAATGAACCTTCTATTTCAATCACATTAGACCTAGATAAATATTTTAGGTGTTGGCCACATTATGTGACTGTTTCATGTCTTAGTTTTGTTATTAAAAACATGAGATCCATACCAGTACCTACCTCTTAAGATGATCAAGAGTAAATGAGTTAATACATGTAAAAACACTTATGAGTACCACCAACATTTATTTTGGAACTGCGCTTGGTCACTTGCAACTATTGGTTGGCTATGATTACAAAAGTTGGTCAAAATCAATGAAAGTGTTTTGTGAGATTAATGAGCTCTGTAAAATTTACAGTAAAGCATGTTGTATGTATTATATAAAATTGTGTGCTACCCATCTTTTAGTAAAATTTGTGATAAACTTATGTACAGACATGTACGCACGCATTATTGTTGTTTTAAACATTTACCATCAGGTAACGCTGCGGCTACTTTTGCTCCTCAAGCTTATGGATGGTTCTCTAGCATATGGATAATGTCTGGATGTAGCTTGTAGCAGATGCTGTTGGTATCCTACCCAGATCTCCTTTACTGGGCCAGTGCATCCATCTCCCAGCTGCTTCGAGTATTGGCTGCTAATGACTCACACCTGTACCCTTCTCCAGAGGGCTGCCCTTGGCTGACAGTAATTGCCTCAACCAAATATGTCTGGGAGAGTATGAGCTCACAGCCCTACCCCCTCCTGTTCCCTAGGGGTGGCTCATAGCCAATGACTGTACAACCGTATAGCAGAGCAGCCTCCTTGTCTTTGGACTGGACAACTTCTGTGGTTGAGTCCATGGTCTAGAGCTTCTCATTGGATCAGGCTGAGGCTAGATTTTTGAAACGATTTCTTTGCCAGGCCCCTTCCCCAATTCTAGCTTGCTTCTTTCATTCCAGGTTTCTCCTGACACCACGGTCTATAGCCAGGTGTTCAAGAAATGCGGTCTCAGACTCTGAGCCTGGGGAACCTGCCTTAAAGTGTTGCTGATTTCAGCGTCTCTGTTCTTTTCTTAGTTAGACCATCACTTATGTAACTACCTACCTATATTAAAGCTGGGGCTTAAGTTGTTGTGTTCTGTTTTCTTGGTTGGATGTTGCCTGATCTGCATTAACCCTGTTCACATCCCATGTCTTTACATATTTAAGGTTATTCAACATTAAATATCCTTGATGTTCTTATATAGCTGATTATTTCAGTATAGTATTATGATGGATACCCTGGATCTTAAAATCTGAAATTTAAGTTTTAAATCCTGAGTCAATTATACCTCCATCTCAGGTTGGCTGTAAGAATTCTATGAGCTATTCTTTTAAAAACACCTAGCACTGTGCCTGGAGTGTAGGGAGTGCCTAATAAATGATAGCTGTTTGGTAACTGTAATTTAAGAGGATTGCCGAGCCTAGTTGAGATGCCTCATCTCTTGTGCTCATGACACCTAATGAGTACCTCTTCCCAGAGCTTTATTACTTTATTTTTTTCTATTTCTCACAGAAAAATATGGGCTTCTTAGTGCCCTCCAGTGGTGTGTTGGCCCTTAGGGGAAGAAAAGACCTGATGATAGCTTTGTTGATTTTGATGGTGAAAATATTCCCACCCTATCCAGTTTGAAGCTGTCAGTATGACATCATTGAGTAGAGTTGAGAAGATATGCACATATTTGGCTCTTGTCAGTTGGTGTATACCAACTCCAGTCCTTATTTATCCCTAACACTTGGTGCAGTATATCAAACATAGAAGCTAAATATTCAATGAATGGCTAACATGTTGTTACTAACTGGTTAAGACTTGCTCATATACAATAATTAATGAAATACCTTTCTCCAATTTTTGTTGTATAACCAATAATCCCACTCCCCCTACGCGCGCGCGCACACACACACACACACACACACACACACACACACACACTATTCATGAATAGAATGAAGGTAAAAGAAGTACTCATCCTGATGTAGTAGGGCATGCCCTTGCCCTCCCTGAGCAGGTTGTCTACTCAGATGCAAATCTCAGTTTTGAGATTTACTAGACACATGAATGGAGATTAGTCACTTCACTTCTCTTGGCCCCAGTTTCCTCAGACTGTTGGACTGGATAGTCTGTACAGGTTTTTCTAGTCTCAAAATCCATAAAGCTTAATTAGTATATAATTTCATTTCCTCCTTCCCTCATCTTCCTCTTTCCTGTACTGAACCTTAAGTTATATATAGCTGGATGTTGGAAATACAAAGAGGAGTAAGACGTGGCCTTGGATGATGAGAATTTCCAGGTCTTTTTTATGAATACTCCATCATATCAAGACCATGAGTATGCCCTTTGCCAAGTGGATTTATGCAAATGTATCAAGTTTTAAATTCATCACAGATCTCAGCACTTTGATACATAAAAGTATTGTGCTAGTTTTCACTTTCTAGATGAAATTAAATAACGCTGTCCTGATCAGCAAGTAGTTCTTTTAGAGACTGTCCTCAAGATCATGTTCATTGTCTGGGATGAAGCGTCAGTGAACAGCTAGGTTACAATACTCTCCGAGTTAGGCTCAGACTCAATTTATAAAGACTGTAGTTTTTATTTAGGACTAGGAAGCAAAATCAGAAAAAAAAATGTTGAGTTTCAATAAAAAAAAGTACCCTAGTTCTTTCTGACATATTTTGATTAAGAAAGGTATGAAGAATGACTGAAAAACGGGTATTCTCTTTCAAGGCCACATCCACCTGTTGGCTCTCATGCCTTTGTCCTCATCAACCATGTTCTCTGCACTTAATTTTTAAAAGCTACGACGGTTTCCAGTAGGAATTACTGTTGGGAACACCAGCAGGACTGTTGAGTATTTTTCAGTTGCCGAAAGCTATTTTTAAAAGGATATTGTTTTATTTTTGACAGGGGCTGATAATATCCGGAAATATTGGAGTCGCTACTACCAAGGATCTCAAGGGGTAATATTTGTATTAGACAGTGCCTCTTCAGAAGATGATTTAGAAACTGCTAGGAATGAACTGCACTCAGCTCTTCAGCACCCACAGTTATGCACTTTACCCTTTTTAATATTGGCCAATCATCAAGACAAGCCAGCTGCTCGATCAGTCCAAGAGGTATGTCTCATGAATGTGACAACTCTTTGTCTTGTTTGCTGTGTTTTTGCTGCCACATTGGAATCTGAAAACCTGTCTATAAGTAGAAATATGCTGGTTGTGTGTTTTTCAACATGAAACCCTAATTTTCTGAGAAAGTAGAAAGACTATCAGTCTGTAGAAATTGTTTGTATACCTTTCTCCACTTGGAAAGCATCATTTTTTTTTTAACTTTAGCAAAACTTAGAGGACTTATATGAATATTTTTCTCATCTATTTTAAAAGGTTGAAGGCTTAGTTATTTAATATTTCTTACCCTGCTAGCTTACTTAGTTCATTTTCTTTTCTCCAGCTTTTCAAGAAATGCCTCATGCGTGTCACCATGCATCACTTGCCCTCAGATGTCATGTTCTTGTCCTTCTGAAATGCTCACTGTTGACTAGAAGCAATGAGTCCTATTCTGTAACCAGCCAGGCTGAAAATTGATGTCTTATCTTGCAAGTTCCATGCCACCAAATACACTTTACTATGGACCTGTTCTTTATCTTCCTCATTTAATTTCATTTCTTAGCATGTATCTCTCTTATAAAAGCATGAGTCTAGTTCTGGACCAAAAAAGAAAAAAAAAAAATCAATGTCTGACCCAGCAGAGCTTCTGATTGATGGATACTGGAGGAATAAGATAGGTGGATAATTTTTAAAATTTGAATTGTAGTGAATTGTAACCAAAGTACAGTGAAATAAAGACTTTCTGTGTATTCATTTACACCTGTAACTTTCAAGGTAGGTTTCTCCCGCCTCCTTCAGAAAATTGTGTGCTTCCTGTAGTGACTTTGAAATATTATAATTAATAGGAGTAACACTGCTCTGTAGTAGTGTTAGTAGTAGGGTGTAGTAGTAGTAGTGTAGTATGTTTCAGTAGTCTGAAACATAGGATGAGGAGTCAAGGACCTAAGATGTTCTAACTCCAGACTTGTTTCACACTTACTGTGGGATGCCTGCAAAGAGCTTTGTTCCTTGGCTTGTCTTCCCATCAGTAAAATGGGAATAATGCAGGCTTTTTTTTTTTTTTTTTTTGAGTGGATAGTTTTAGATAATTTACTTTGAAGTTTAAAGTACTAAGCAGTAGAAGAGGTACTATATCAAGACAGTTTTCATTTAAGTCTTAGAAAAATCGTAAAGAAGGCAAGGGTTTCTTACTAAATAGAATTCGTGCCTGTCTTTTGTTGCTTCATTCATTATTAGGTAGTCAGCAGGCACCTTTTTCCTTTTTAGATTTTATGAAATATCTTATAGATAATATTAAGTAATAAAGGTAGAAACAAAGCAATGAAAATCAGAGTCATTAATGTGCAGATCTTCAGTACGGAACTTGTGGTGCCTTCCTGATCTGTTCTTAAGACTTTGGGTAGATCTTTTAATTTCTCAGCACCAGTTTTCCTGCCTATAAAGTAGATATAATAGTGCCTAATCATAGGTAGTTATGAGTGTTCTAAATTATAAGATACTTGCTGAAAATGCATTGTTCTGAGCTATATTGTGGGGAAATATATGTATGCATTACAGAATACAAATAGACAATATAATATTTTGTACATAAATAATATGTAATACATCTATAATAAAACATAAAATACATATACAAGTGACCTTACAACTTCAAATCACTATTCAAGTTAGGTACAATACCTGAATTTTTTCTTTTAAATTTAAGAAACTTTTCTTTAGACATCTTAAAATTGAAACTAATTTTTTTTGAAACCAGATAGATAACTCAGGGTAATTCTCCATAGAAATTAAAGACTGTCGCCTTGAAGAAAGGAAGCTTTTAACAATTAATTGCTTCAGAATATGCCTTTTGTGTGTTGGGTAGTATCTTTCCTAAGAAATGGGCAAATATCTTTTTGTGATTCATCTTTTAGAGAGACAGAGGTTTTAAATATAGAATAAACAGAATGATTTGAAAATTATTCAAAATTTGTGTGTCCTGGATCATGTATGACTGGACTTTCTATTTTTATCAATTTTAAATGACTTTTCCTCAGAACTTTTGCTTGTAATGGAATTTGCAAAGAGCATTGGGAGGACTGTTTAAGGTATTATCCCTATGGTTGTATGAACACATACTGTACATGTGGACGTTAACATTTTAGATTATAATTGAAGATGTGGACAAATTCTGTTAGAGATCTTGAAGCTTGTCGAAACATAACGGAGTGCTCATACGTTGGATTTGGCAGGAAAAAAAAAGGAAGCTTTCTATTCTGCTCGTGACTTAAATGACAGAGGTTTCTCAGAATAGTGTGTTACCAATGCCTTGTTGAAATGCTTCCAGGAATGTTTTAGGGATCGATACCTGATTAATAAGTTAGTGTAAAAGTGGAATTATAAATACTGAAACTTATAATAAACAGTCATCTCAAAATGGTTGTGAGTAGGTTTGCGTAGCAGAGAGAGTGGAAGATTTAAAAGTATGCATACTAATGTGTCATTTGAAATATGTTCAGACGTGGCCTTCTGTTTGCTCCTCCTCCTTTCCTTCTTGTAAAGGTATTACATGCCCCTGTGCTCTGTTGCTTATAACATTTTTATTCATTTGTACCTGCTAATACGTGTGCACTTCCTGTAATTTTCAAAAGCTAAAAAGATGGATTTTTACTTTGCAGTATAGCTGTGAGTTTGAGGCAAAATTCTATTCTTTCAGAATCAAGGAAAATGCATTCAGTTTACCAGAAGCACTGAACAATTCTTTGATGCAGCGAAGAAAAGATGATGAGTCATAAATGCTCATTGATTCTTGCCCTCCTCCCATTGAAATTACTACATTTTGTGCTCAATGCATTACACACACACACACACAAAATAATAATTGTAATTGTCCTGCAGTAAAACTTTAAGAATTTATTTATCATCTAATGAGCATAACAGAGTGTTGCATTTAGAAGCTGGTAAGATCCAGAGGAGAAAGCTGAATTATCCATGGGATTCCAACAGAGGATGAAAATCTCAGGAGGTTATATATATTTAGTCCTCTCCTCTGCTCTGAGTGTTGGAATGTTTGTGTAGAGAATGGAGTTAAGAAAGGAAGACAATGGTTAAAATTACTTTCTAACCCACAGACAGAGGGCAACATGCCCAATTATTTTGTTACCCTTTTAGAATGCAAGTAGAGTCTTGTACATTGCATAGTTCTCCTTCTGTAATAAACCTGGTAATGACCTGTGTTTAACTCAACAGCCTTTTAAGTTTTTACATCTTGAGAATTGATAGTAGAAACGTGTTTTTTTAATAAATAATCTTTTTTTTTTTTTAATCGCAAAACACTGGGAAAACGAACACCCTTTACGGACTGTCTGAAAGCCAAGCAGTTCTTGCAACAGATGTTTGTTGTATTCACTTTGGGGAGGTGTAGTTACCACAGTTTTCCAGAATTTACTCATATCAACTATTTTTCTCTATAGAAAATATAATATGAAAATCTATAATTAAGTCAAGAGGCCCACTTGATTCATTAGGGAAAATTCTCGTCCAATTTAAATAAGGCGGCTTTAAAACAAGAATCATCTTAAGGGTAAATAGGTTGGCTTTTTATTTGTACTGAATGGTAATTGTATCTAATTTGTTTTACAACTCCCATAGGGGAGCATACTTCAGTTCTGAAGTTATTTAACAGATCAGGAGGATTTTATGAGAAGTTAAGTTGATATAGTAACCAATAACTGTAATCCTGTTTTCCCTCTACACAATTGCCAATTCGGACTCTTTTACTTCCTAGCTTTTTAAAATCTTATTTTTGTTTTATTGAGCATTACCGTGACTTATAAAATGACACCTTGTGTCAGCATGAAAGAAATAGTTTAACCTTCCAGCAGCCTAACCTGAATTGGTATTTGTCCATATCCTTAATTCAAAAATGTTTACCTTTTTTTAGAAATAGCACATGAAAACTACTGAATCAAGTCTGTCATGCATTTTGTATTAAAGCAAATACTAAGAAATGTGAAAACCATGAAATAAGGATTTTTGAAGTGAACTTGTAAGGTCAAATGATTTTGGTTCCAGGGCTCATTAATTGTAGCTCAAGAAGATCCAGCTTTTAAATTAGGATGGCAACATCAAGGTTAAAATTTGTGATCAGGCATTTCTCCGTTTTCTCGGAATTGTCACCCAGTTTGTTACTGTGATGTACATTGAATGTGAGGTTCTATTTAGAAAGAACAAAATAGAAGTGTGAGTAGAGTATTTGCAAGGATTTCTATAACGAGACAAACAGACATTACCTTTTTAGCCCATGTTTTGATTATAAATATTCCTATTTTTCAAAAATACTTTTCACTATTTAGTGTATCATGAATACTTCATCTACTTCTCACTTTTTAGTCTATAGACCTCTTGTGGAAGAGAGTGCTGGTGCGTTTTTGACGTTATTGAACCACTGCATTTAATTATAATCCTTCTTTATAGATCACTGTTTCTAGATGGTATACACTTTCCCCTTCCTACAAAGGGTCAGAGAATTTTGAAAGATTGAAATGTTTGGGCACTGCTGGTCTGCAAATAGTAAGCCTCTAATTTAAAATTTTTATTCTATACTCACACTTGTTAACGGTGGAGTGGTGTTTTTGGCTTGTTTTGTTTTGATATCTCTGTGAAGTAGT
Organism: Hyaena hyaena; assembly: GCF_003009895.1. Classification (NCBI taxonomy): domain Eukaryota; kingdom Metazoa; phylum Chordata; class Mammalia; order Carnivora; family Hyaenidae; genus Hyaena; species Hyaena hyaena. The sequence goes on from NW_024081544.1 coordinate 751,521, forward strand.
GAATATCATCTCTGGTTATGCATGACAAATCTTTTATTAGAAAATACAAAGCAGTGTTTAAATCATGTAACATACTTAGTTTATTTTTATTCTCTGTATATGGAGAGAAATGTGTGTGTGTTTGTAAAATAATGATTGTAAAGTGTCATACACTTTAAATCTTAGGAGTCTTCCAAGTATCCTGACCTGCGTCTTGGCAGCGTTTTAGAATACTGATTTGATTTCACTTAGAGCAGTGTACATACGTATTGTGTGAGCAGTCTGAAAATTCCCTTATGGGACATATACTTACTTTAAAATGATATAAGAGATACAAATTATTTTTTGTTCATTCCTTACAGATGTACTTTACTCTGTTACAGTTTAATCTTGGGGAAACAATGAGAAGGTTTGGAGGAATGACTCCGTGATCTCCTGAAAATGTTTACTAATGTGCAAGAAAAACTAAAATCACCACCATTGCAATAGTTAGTTAAATTTATAACAATGACACTTTTATTTTTTGAAGAGCAACTTTTAGCTGAATGCTGAGAGTGGGGATATGTTCTTATACATTCATGTACTTTTTTATACATACTCCTTGAAAAAAACTAATTTTTATGTTTGATTTCATCAATTCTAAATCTAGCCAGTTTGATCTTAGCATTCAAGATATATCTATACTATATCTGTATTTCTTGCACCCACCAAGCAGTATTACGAGAATGTGCCCTCCCCACTGAAAACTAATAAATTCCCATTAACAAGTGTACATCTGAAAGGTCCTTCCTTTCAAGAAAATTATTTAGGTGGGATAACAGTATAATACATTTAAAAATATAACAAGAATTCATTATGTTGTCTTATAAAACCCCTGTTTCTTTCCACTTTCTTCCTTGAGTCTGTCTAATGTATATCTTTGTTTAATGTAAAGCTGGCGAATTTTGGAACCTCTCCCAATTCTTCCTCTTACTTCACACATCCAGATGTCTCAGGGTACAGTTCTCTCACCTGTGCAGTACTGTGAAGTTTCCTGAGTGTTTACATCCCCAGACCTCCCACTTTATCCCTGTTCTTCAACACAGACCATTAAGAACCAATTTCCTATCCTTTTTTTCATGATACCCATATTAAAAACCAGTACTATCTTCTAATTCCTTCTAGAAGTATGTGAAACGCCACCAGTCTTATATGTCAATGCACTTGACTATTGAACTCCCTTCTTTTTTCTCACTCTTATTGAGCTACTGCTCACTATTTCTGCTGCTCTAGGAAAACCACCTAAAGATTATTATAGTTCACATCAAAAAGCGTCCCTAAACATCGAAGACTGGACTAGGTGCCCTCCTTCTGACTTCCCATGGCATCCTAGGCATATCCAAGTCATAATACTAGAATTAATTGCCTGTAACTTTTCTGTCTACCCCTCAAGATTGTAAGCACCTTGAAGGACAGGACTTCTGGCTTGTTTATGTCTCTGTGCTCAATTATATGTTATTGGAATGAGTAGTACCTCTGAGCCTTCCCATACATGCTTCCTTCCTGGCTTTGACGCCATCAGTTTTATCCACATTCCCTACCTGTACCGAGTCTGGCTCATGTTTTCATCCTTGAACTTTCTTTTTCCAACACACCAAACCTGACCTTTGAATATTACTCATAAACTGCATCTTGCATGAAATCTCACCACTCTGACCATAGCAATGGTGTTGCAAAGCTTTAATCTGCCCCTTACCAGACTTAGAAGAGTTTACTTTCAGATATTTTTATGTACTTAAATTTGTGTTTGTCTGCCTGAAGACCTTGCTTATAACAGGTTACTATTTTTTTCCCCAAAATCCTTCACAGAAAGTGGCAGGACATCTTGGCTGAATAATATTCCTTTAATGTGTTTTTATTAATTGCCCATATTTTAAGTATATAGAGCTTATTTCAGTTGCTAGCATAGCAAACTGTCTTTTACTTATATTTATCATGTGGAGACCAGTACATGATGAAGCTCTATGGGAACGTAATTGAAATGGTTTTAAAGCAATACATTCAATGGATTAAGAACAAATGTAGCTTTGGGGCGCCTGGGTGGCTTAGTCGGTTAAGCGTCAGACTTTCGCTTAGGTCATGATCTCGCGGTTCGTGGGTTCGAGCCCCGCGTTGGGCTCTGTGCTGACTGCCAGCTCAGAGCCTGGAGCCTGTTTCAGCATCTGTGACTCCCTCTCTCTGACCCTCCCCTGCTCATGCTCTCTCTCTCTCTCTCTCTCTCTCTCTGTCTCCTAGAAATAAATAAAACATTTAAAAAAAATTTAAAAAAAAACAAATGTAGCTTTATAATAAAATTGTTACACATTAATGAAACTTAGAGGGATTTTTTTTTCATTTTTAAATTTTTAAAAGGTTGTTCACTGATTTATTTATTTATTTTGAGAGAGAGCGCGCGCGCACGTGTATTGCATACCCTGCCACACAAGTGGGGGAGGGGCACAGAGAGGAGGAGAGTGAGACTCCCAAGCAGGCTCCGTGCTGTTAGCCAGAACCCAACAAAGGGCTCCATCTCAGGAACCATGAGATCATGACCTGAGCAGGAATCAAGAGTTGGATGCTTAACTAAGCCATGCAGGCACCCCTCATTTATTACATTTAACACTTTTAATTCCCGTACATTAAAAAAAATATATACAGTAATTGTACAGTTAGAGTTTGACTTTCTCTTTCTGGGCCTTTTGAAGCAATCGGTATTTGTGTGTTTATAGTGGTGAACTTCACCCTTTATTTTCAGTTTTGTATTTTGTAAAAATTTGTGTTTCATCAAACCTCATTCAATAAAGCCAGCAAATGATTCTGAGGCTGAAGTTTTCAGACCAATTTCTTTGGCCCTTAGTCCCAATTATTTATTTACTTATTTATTTCATTTGCAAAAGAAAACTCAGTTGACTCCACATTCCATAACTTAAAGTTAATAAGACATTTGTCGAGTTAAATTAATTTGAAAATAGACACATGGTTAATGTCAGTAAGGTGCTTTGAAGATAAAAAGCACAATAAGCGTTAGTTATTATCATTATGATAATTATTTTCATTATTATTATTACATAGTGTCTGCTTAAAAATACCTTTGGTTTCTCCGGGATGACTGAGGCTAATGAGAGGGGTTACCGTTCTGGGTTTTATCCAGAACTAAGGAGTTGAGACATAATCCACTGAGGCTTTGTTTTCTCTTAGCAAATAAAGAGATGTTTGTCCTTTTTATTAAAATATATATGTTATATATTTTTATATCTATATCCATATATAAAATAAGCTTCCTGTAATGCAGAAGCATTGGAACTCATTTTGAATAGTTTTAATGTTTTCTTATATAATCTCTCAAGATATTTGAAGAATAAGGATAGGTCTTCTGAAAGGCTCTAAAAACATAAGCATTGGTTTCTAAATAGTCAAAACACTTCATTTCTTAGTTAACTAATTCCTGAAGTTATATAGAATTCAAGTTTATAATTTTTATAAAAAACTACAAAAGAGAAGAGGGCATAATCATGGGAACAAAATGTGAAAGCTTAAATATCACAAAAATGAAAAATTGTGTCTTTGGGAAGTTATAAAAATAATCATAACTAATTACATGAATTAACTCCAATGAGAATATTTCAAGGAGGATTATCCTTTAGATTATCCTTTAGACTTGAAGACTTGAACATAAAACCAAATTCCTCATAAGATACTGCAAAGATTGTCAACCCAAGTCAGAGATACAGGAAATAGAGAAACATTTTAACAGGCATATATATGAAAGTCAAATGTACACCCAGCCTCAAAATCAGGAAGACATTAGTGACATGTCTGAAGAAGACATTCCCTAATATTATTGCAAATTAAATAAGAAAAGACCTCAAGAGAATGAAAAGAGAAAAGGTGCCTGGAGCCAATGAATTACAATTGACAACCTAAAGGCAGTTGAAGAACCAATTGCTGGAGTGATTGCAAAGCTATTCATAGTGTGCAGCAGACAGAGCATACCAGAAAGCTGGAACAATGCCTTCAGTTCAGCAATATTGCTTCAAAAGAATGGAAAGAGGGGAACGGGAAGAGCCACTGACCCTGAGACCAATTTCCAGGCAGCTGCACAAACTATATACTGTAATTAAAGGTTTTGACCAGTAATCACAGCAAAGCCAGACTACAGAAAACCTAGGGAGTCCGCAGGGTTTATAATGAGACAGATATCCTTAACTTAAAGCATGGAAAAAGCAGGTAAGAAAACCGGTCCATTTTTGGTAGTGACTTTGAAAAGCTCTGCTCTATTAACAGAAATATGAAAATCACATATTTTGGGCCTTCTTCCTCTAAGAACAAAAACGTGTAATGAAAGATACCTGCTTTCATCTTTTTGAGATGAATAGAATACTCTGCTACTTAGAAACTGGAATTTTCTCCTTGCCACTTCTTTTTTCTTTACCTGTGAATTGCATGTGCCTTTGAGGAAAACAGGGAGCCAGGCGTGTGCAGTGGTACCGACAGTAGAATGCCGCTTAGAAGTAGCCACTTTCCCAGTGTACATGAGCTCTGGCAGAAATGAACTAACCCACACCTGAGTTCCTTGTCTATAGAACCTCTTTTCCTTTTTGTTTACTGATAATGTAGAATCTCTTTCTTTACTAGTATCTCTATGTAGATGTCCATGTTCAGCCACCACTCTTATTTAAATATTCATATAGTACTTTGAATGTTTATATCTTGAGTAAAGGGGAATCTAGAGGTTTCGAGTGAAGGCATGATACAGCTTCCAACACAAACAAGAAGGTGTCAACAGGAGTCCAGTGAATAAAAATGACATCTCATTTTGCAGACACCACGTAGTTCTCTCCCCTGACTGGCCTGCTAAGATCTTTGGTATGTTTGATGTCACAGTATTCAGTAGTGGAATAGAAATTATCTTCTCGGCTAGAAATTTTGAAATTGTAATTTGTACATGTTAATCTATGACCAAAAAAATCACAAGTTTTCTACTGTCTTAGAAAGAAGGAGTCCAGTGGGTTTTCATTTTATTCTGTTTACGCTTATCACGTAACATATTCCAGTGTCTGAATTTGTTGCATTAAGTGTGGTGTGCCTAGATTGAGTTTACTTTTATTCCACACCTGAAATAAGAATGCTCTATAAAGAATGTTTAGGCAGTAAACAGTCCCATAAAGTAACTGGAATTGCTTTCTTCATAAACAAGTGAAACCAGCTAAACCTTATGGGAAGAAGGCTCTGTGTATGAACTGTGAAATAAAATTGAAGGTTGCCTAGAACAACAAAATTTTAACGTGTAAGAATTTGTAAAATATTTTTAGAACTGTAGTGATGACTAATAATTTGTCAAGCCAAAACAAGTCTTTATTGAAAGGGGCCAGAGTGGAAACTCTGGGTAACTCGTGTTTAGTTTAGGCAAGGAGAACAAAGAAATAAATGAAAATAAGAGCTTGGCAGGGGAATGCTTGGAGAACAGCTGATTGAAGACTTACAATTGTTAACGGTGCTATAAAAGAAAGATACTCTCTCATCATGCCGTGGCAATGAGAGATGTGGAAAAACAGGCCAAAAATGATGCTGAGATACAGGTATAATTTATATGCACTGAGTAGAATCGTTATTACAGTTATTGACTGTCTGAAAAAGCGAATCATTGTGCCCAGATGGCCTAATTTTCCAAAACACGAAAACATAAATTCTTAAGAGTCTTTTATTATATTTAAAGACTTACATTTTATTCTGTTCTAGGATAGTCTCATTTAAAATGGTACTTGCCAAACTTCTTGAAAAGGTTAAGTCTCAATGTTTGAATTATTTAAATGAGTGGGTAGAGATTCATTAAGTGTAAAAATGCATGTGTCTACATGTTTGGGGCAATAAAAAGAGATGTCAATTTCCCATATTTTTATATGGACTTTGATGTTTTTCTTTAATTAAAGCTCAAGTTTGGACATCTTTCTGTTTTTCCTTAATTAATAATGGCTTTTTAATGACTTTTATATTAACAAGCAAATTAAGTTTTTTTTTTTTTAGCTGAAAAAGGAAAAACAGACTTGAAGGTAAAACATAAGATTGCCAGATTGCTTGAGCCTGTTATACTCAACAGAAATTTTTTATTAAAAAGTTTTCTGCTCAGCACAGTTTTCTGCTCTAGGGAAACAGTCTTTAATGATTCTAATCTGCAGCGCCCCTTTAATTATTTACAACATTGGTTCTAGCAGTATAGATACAGAGAGTATGGAATATTTTGTTGAATTTGTACTAAGTTCATCTGAGGCCCCAGACATTGCTTTTTTTGGTAAAACACTCGATACGGATCTGTTTTTGCAGTTTTATCTGTTAAAAATGGAATACAAAAATTGTAATTCCTTTAGTACTTGTTCTTATTCGGATTCTAGTTAAGATTTTGCCATATGGTTCTTTAGCCATAGTAAAGCAGAATTGAAAAATGTGTGCTATTAAAAATGTCATATTTCTAAGATGTTAAAGCAAGAGATATGGCTATAATTGCTTGATTTACTTTCACTGAAATTATTTTTGGAATAACATCTCTTCTCCAGCTCTGCTCACAAATATGTACAAATTTGTATCGAATTATGGTTGACATTACTTGATCCATTCTCTGTCAGTTAAGATTATCTGAGTACCATCCAATGGGTGTCTTTCTCATTGGGATCTCCATGGAGTATTACATAATCTTTAAAAATCCATTCATTTTAGTCTTAAAAATCCATCTCATTTAAATTAACCTGAATGACAGTAAAACTATATGGTAAATTTTAAACAGGTATGAAACTGTATACAGTGAACAATATTCTGTTTTCCTCATGTGCCCTGGCCTGTTTTTTTTTTTTTTTTTTTACTGTTTTTTATTTTTGAGAGAGAGAGAGAGAGAGAGACCTAGTGTAAGTGGGGGAGGGGCAAAGAGGGAGACAGAGAATCTGAAGCAGCCTCCAGGTCCTCAGCTGTCAGCGCAGAGCCTGACACAAGTTTCGAACCCACAAACCATGAGATAATGACCTTAGCGGAAGTCAGACCCTTGACTGACTGAGCCACCCAGGCGCCCCTGGTCTGCTGTACATTAAAACGCTCAGCCTTCAACCTGGCTACTTGCTTAGACTTTATATGTGAAAAGGTTAGAAACACCAACTTAATGAATTTTGCTTAACAATAGAAATGTGAACATATGATCAAAGAAAAAGAAAAGAGAGAGAGAGAGAGAGAGAAACCAAGAAACAGATACTTAGCTATAGAGAACAAACTGATGGTTACCAGAGGGGAGGTGGGTGCAGGGACGAGTACACGTATGATGAAGATTGAAAAACGTATGGAATTGTTGAATCGCTGTATTGTGCACCTGAAACTAATAGAACACTGCAAGTTAACTCTTCTGTATTTAAAATAAAAAACATTTAAAAAAGCAGCTTAAGCCCTTCAATCTTCCTAGCACAATGCCTGGCACTTATAAGACATTCAAATATTTGTTCAACTCAACTGAAATCAGTTTTGCAGCCATTAAAAATCATTTCACAATTTTGTTCATTGAACTCGTCTATGATAAAAGGTCAATGAGCAAATAATCCCGAGTCCTGGTATCATCTCTGTACTAATAAGCTATGTGACCTTGGACAAATCATTAAGTTCTTTGGGCTTATTGAGCTATGACTAGTAAATTCTCAGCATGGGCCCTCTAGGACATGTGATCTACTTCTTGGTTTATTTGTTTGTGAATTAATTTTTTTTATCTATCAATGTTGGATGAGCTTAGGAACTTATAGTATTAGGCTGAAATAAACCAATAAACAACCTTATATGAGATAGGCACTGTTATTCTGGAATAGCTCTGTTCAACAGAACTTTAAGAGTCGCAAATGTGAGCTATATATTTAATAGAAAATTAGTAGTCACATTGAAAAAATGAACAGAAACAAAGTAAAATTAGTTTTAGTAGTATATTCAGCCCAGTGTATTCAAAACATGTAATCAGTATAAACATTGTTAATGAGATATTTTACATCTTTTAAAAAATATATTGTCTTTAAATCCACTGTTATTTTACAGCACATCTCATTAAGACTTGGCACATTTCAGGGGCTCAATTGCCACATGTGTCTAGTGTGGCTAACTGTATTGGTCAGTATAGTTCTAGGGTTGCTGACTTAATAAAATAATACAAAAGAGTGTCTGTCATTGTTGAGCGAAGCCTAACAACCTTTAAGATGATTTTCAAGCACATCAGAGGAACAGAAGTTTCCCCATTTTTGATTTGTAGAATGGGTAAATTGAAGAGGGTCTCTTTCATGTCTGGTACCAGTGCTGTGGTTCTGTCAAAGTGCCTTGCATAGAGAAGCTACTTACCATCGTTGTATGTGGTGTGCAGATTATATATACGTGCCTTGTCTCATTCCATAAAAGCTTTGAGGCAGAAACTATTAGTGGGAAGAAAGACAACTGAAAAAAGAGAGAGGGGAAGAAGGGGAGGGAGGATTAAAGGAATGAAGAGACAGAGAGGGAAGAAAGGGAGGACACAGTGGGGGAAGAAAGGGAAAGGAAGGGAGGAAAGAAAAAATTGGAGAAGGGTCAACTCTCAGAAATGTCTCTATTATGTTTATTGGTAGTTGTTCCTGGTATCAAGTGAACTTTCAAACAGAAGTCTTAGCTATTGGGTGCAGTGCTCTTTAAAGCTACAAAGTATATTTTAAAAGCAGACCATGTCTCAAGAACCCCTTAGACTGTGGACTTATTTACATGTGGCACAGGCCTAACAGACCTTGGGCTTTGTGATCATAGCTCTGTAAACTGTAAAGTTCACATCACCATGAGATTGACCAAGCACAAAATCTGCAGTTTGCTTCCTGGATTTTCATGTCCAGTGGTATTTAAAAGGGTATGATGTTAATATAAATGTATTTCAACTTGTAAATTTTAATTTTAAGATTTAAGTGAAAGTGAATTTTTAAGATTTAAGACACTCTTGGTTAAAGCCCACTTAATTAGGATAAAGTATAGACTAATCTCTTTTTAGATGGATTTCTAGTTTTGGTTTGAATTGAGAAACTTCCAGAGCAGAACAGAGAAAGTTATACCTACTAGGATTAGTAATAGGGATTTTCAGGATAGTTTTCATGTCAGTTGAACTCAAATTCATGGGTTGGTATTTCATGTTTGCATTGGTTGGACTCTGAGTCACTTGAATGCAGTGAGTCTATTGCCCTAGCACCTGCCATAGTTCTTGACACAGTTGATGACTTCATCCATCTTGGTGACTTCTGTTATTATCTATATTCTAACAACTCTCAGTTTGTAACTTCAGTCCGGGTTTCTCTTGTAAGTTGCAGACCCATTTTAATCAAGACCTCCACTTAGTTGACTTACAAGTGTTTCACACTCACTGTGTCCCAGACTGAACTCCTCTTTCCCACCGAACTTGCTCCTCCTCCAGGGTTGCTTATCTCAGTGAATTGTATGGCCATTCACCCAGTTGCTTAAGCCTGAAACCTTGACTCATTGTTTCCTTATCTCCCACAGCCCATCAATCACCAAATCCTTCAGAGTGTCCTCAGATGGATATCTTCAATCTATTCACCTCTCTGCAAACACCACTTTAGTCCATCATATTTTCCCTGACTACTACAATAGTAGCCTGTATCCTCCATATCCACTCAAGCATCTCTACCATCTCTGCATTCTAAGAACTTTCAAATGAGATCACTTCAGCCCCTGGCTTGAAATATCCAATACCCTCAGAATAAAGTTTAAACTCTCATACTTTGGTATTTTAGAATAAATTCTAATCTCTCTTACATGACCTTTCACTTGTGCCACTTTCCCCTTGGCTTACTAGTTCTAGCCTCTTTTATCTTCTTTCTGTTTCTAGGGCACTCCAAGCTCCTTTAACCTTAGTCCCTTCCAACATGCCTTCACCTTGCTCCAACACATGCACGTAATTCTAGTTCATTTATCAGGTTTCACCTTAACTCTCACTTCCTGTTTCAAGGCTTTTTCTGTAGAGAATAGGTTAAATCCTCTTTATGCACTCTTGTAGCTCTCTGTATGCCATTGTGATTCTAATCACATTTGTAATATTTGTACAATGTTTATCTTTCCACTTGGGTTTGGATCATATTTCTTATATCCTGCTGTATCCCCAGTAACTAGCACAGGAGTTGATAGATAGCAGATACTCAATGATTAACATTACTTGAGGGACACCTGGTGGCTCAGTTGGTTGAGTGACTGACTCTTGGTTTTGGCTCAGGTCACGATCTTGCGATCTGTGTGTTGGAGCCTTGCGTCAGGTTCTGTGCTGGCAGCATGGAGCCAGCTTGGGATGCTGTCTCTCTCTCTCTCTCTGCCCCTCCCCTGCTCTCTCTCTCTCTCTCTTTTTCAAACTAAATAAACATTAAAAAATGTTTAAAAACTATTACTTGAAATGCTGAGGGAATGGATAGGTATATCTTGATATTTGATTTAATTGGGAGCTAGGTTGTTGCTCTTCACATGTCTGGGCCTACAGATGTTAAAAGACTTTATTACACTCCTGAATATTTTTACATGATAGTAATAACTCATAAGAATATGTTCAAATTATTCTTTCCTACATGAGCATCAAATACCTAACAAAGATATTATTGAAAAAAGGTGGAATAAAGAAAGTATAAATGTTTTTACATATAGCATGAAATAAATGTTGATAGTTGGCACAAGGATTAAAAAATGATAGAGTTATTAAATCAGAGTTATCTTAGAGCTGGAAGTCATCTTAACAGTCACCCAGTTCACTTTATTTTAACCTCAGTTAAATAACATAATCACTTGGATCAATTCAATTATAATCCCTGGGGATAATATGTTCTAAAAACTCCTGAAGTAATTCTTATGTGTATCCATCAAAGAGAACTACTGATCTGACCCAACCCTCTCTTTTCCCTGTAAGAGGGAAATTGAAGTTCACAGGTCTTAAGTGACTTGCTCAGTGTCACACAGTTGGTGTCTATATTAGAAGTCCATTTAGTAGAACATACTTCCTTATATTAATAGCTGGACTAGTGGAAATTGATAAGGAAGAATGCTGCTAAGCTCCTGAAATCAGTGATTTCTTTCTTTAGGATGCCTAATTTATGATTGGCAATTGAGCCTGAATTTCTCATTAGATCACTTGGTAAAACATTACTCAGCAGCTTAGATCAGGTTCCTCGCTTCTTCTGATATAAGAATCGCCTAGTATGCATGTTAAGCATTCCAGTTCCTAGGCCTATATCCTGGATATTCTGATGCAGTAGGTCTGGAGCAGGGTCCGGGAATCCGAATGTTTTATAACCTCATAAATCAGCTTATCCTCAGTTATGTCTGGGGATCATTGACTTAAATGATGCCAGAATTTCCATTTCCAGAGATGCCAGTAATAAGGTCATGAAGAGATAACTTCAACATAGTGATTTGGGTTTACTCCCAAGGAAGACGGTTAGTATCAAAGACTATGATGCAGAAGTAAGTTAAGGTGTCCTGATAAGAAAAGGAGTTCAGGAGTCTTGAAAGCTAAGGGCCAACAGAGGGCTCAGCCTGGAAATAAGTTGGCAAAAAGCAGGCATGCTGGTGATTGTGCCCCCAAGGAGCAGTGAACCATATGAGGTGACCTCATGTAGGGTGGAGCCCGAGATGTAAAGTTAAGATCAGGAATATCTTTTGTGAAGGACTGTCTCTAGTCTTAGACCAGAAGGAGGCCTCCATGAAGTTAATTTGTAGGGACTCACTGAGGGCCTTCTTTGAGCACAGTCCATATGGTTAAGATATGGTAACAGCATACAACAGAATTATAATCCACTGGGGCAAACATGAAACTTCAGCTGACCACAGAGAGTTAAATTAAATGCTGGGTATTATAGGATAGACTTCCAGGGCTGTGAACATCTTTAAAAAAAGGCCTTGATGGGACTGCAATAGTCAGATAATGCTTCATGGAAGGGCTTTGGCCTGAGCTGGGCCTAAAAGAATGACCAGGATTTTGATGGAGGCATAGAGAAGGGACAGAATTGCTGAACATGGAAGGTCCATGATGAGGAGCAGGAGAAGCAAGGGTTGCCCTTAGTCAATTGGTAGGGTAGTGAGGAGTTTGGGGGAGATCTAGGGGAGTTCTAGAGGGAGAGCATATTAAGGGGTACAGAGAAATAGCATTTCAAGGGCCTTGACTGTCAATTCATGAAACTTAAACATGCTTCAGAAAACAAGAATTTATTAGTAGTGCTTTTGTAATGGGGCTTGTATAACTTGGTGAAGTTAATTACTGTGAAAGATTGGTCTGGCAGCAGGATGCTGAATGAAATGGAGAGAGGGTGCAGGGAGGGCCACTGAAGCATTTTAAGCAAGGGCTATCTGTAATGACAGCCAGGGATAAGGTGGAATTCATAGAAACAAAAAGGAGAAGCTGAGTGGAGGAGCATTTGTATCACTTAGAGAGGGACTTGACAGGGAAACTAAGAGGGGGGAATTAAAGGTAAGTCCTTATGTATATATTTAGTTCACATTCTTGAGCATGTTTTTAGAATAATGCCTTTTTTGCTTATTTACCCACTACTGGGATTTACTAAAACTTTTTGTTCTTGATAGAAATACTGTGGCTCAAGGGTTATGGGTATGAGATGAGGATTCCTGAGATCATCTCTGACTCTAAAGAAGTGAGGTTTTGCTTCACTATTATCCTCTGATGACCCTCCTGTGACCTCTGCCTACAGCTAGTGCCTCTGTGGGTGAGAAGCCAAGGGAGAGGTATGAAGACAAGTATCACTTGCATAAGGGAGATGTAATGCAGTCACCACTGTGGGGTCAGCTGAACCTCAGCAGGTTGGGTCACCTTGAGCAAGTTGGTAACATCTTTGAGCTGCCATTTCGTTTTTTTTTTTTTCCTACAAATTTTTATTTAAATTCCAGTTAGTTACCATACAGTGTAATATTTGTTTCAGGAGTAGAATTTAGTGATTCATCACTAAATACGACACCCAGTGCTCTCCTTGATGCCCATCACCCATTTAATCCATCCTCCATCTACTTTCCCTCCACCATTTCTTTACTTGTAGAGGTAATGGCATTGACATACTGCCTTGTCAGAGTATTTTGGAGAATTAATAAAATATTTGTTAAGAGCTAAGTTTTGTATACTAGCTTCAACCAGGGCTGATTTTGCTCCCCTCTTATGACTGGGGAGGTGCTACTGTTATCTGATGGGTAGAGGCCAGGCATGTGATAAACATCTTACAATGCACAGGACAACTCACACCAAAGAATTATCTGGCCCAAAATGTCAGTCATGCTAAGACTGAGAATCACTGGTATAATGCCTGGCATAGCGTAGGCACTCAAAAATAGCTACAATTTTTAAAGTACGTAATATGTGGAAGACTATACTAAGTGTATAACATTTATTTTCTACTTTAATGATTTTGAAAGTCCTGTAGAAGGTAGTTACTTACTTTTTTTTTAGGCCCACTTTACACGTAAAGAAACAGGGACTCTAAAAAGTTGAGTAATTCTTCCAAAGACAAGAAGCAGGAGTGTGGATTTAGGCAGTTGATGCTAAAGACCTGATTTTAGCCACTTATATTGTCAATCATATATATATAGATAGATATTACTGTTGTTATTACTGTTATGTAAAGGCAAATATAAACTTCTGAATCCATCAATTAATTCACCAAATTGAGTGCGTATGAACCAGGTCTGTTCTAGTTTCAGAGACAGACAAATAGCAAATTATTAAAGCAATGAATGAGCCTGAGCTTACATTAGTTAGTAAGCTAAGCCTCTTGTCTGTTGCCCTTTATTGAAGATTTGGTTTGGACAAGCCAAACCAAAGACCTATAGTAATGACCTGTTGTGGTTCTTATACCAGTTAAAGATTTCTAAATGGGACCCGTGTTGGTGATAGTTGGTACTGAATGGAGCAAGGTGTTAGTCTCTATTCTCTCCAGCACTCTTGCCCAAATTCTGCTATTTTACAAAGAATAAGAACTAAGCCACCACTACTGACTTCCAATCTGGGCTTCAGTTTCAATGGCATATGGAACTGAAAGAATTAGGAGCTTTTATGCTCCAAGATGGACAGTATTCTGAAATGATTAGGCCAGTTTTACTAATTGGAAGAATAAAGTCTTTGATTTTTCAGCCCTATATTTGGAATTAAGAAGTTAAGCTTTTTAAAATTGTGTTCCTTTCAAGATCTCCAAATCTAGCTTGCTTTGATTATAAATTAGAAAATGTTCAATCTGATTTTTTATATTTGTAATACCTAGAATAAGATATTCACCTATATTCATTATATTTTTTTACATGAAAAGAGTTTTCATGTAAGTACAAGATTAGTCTTAAAGCACTTAATACTCATGGGTTTTATACCAGGTATTTTGGAAGAATGTAGAAGAATAACAAAGTTCTTAAAAAACTTAAGCCTTAGGGCGCCTCGGTGGCTCAGTCGGTTAAGCATTCAACTTCGGCTCAGGTCATGATCTCACCATTCGTGGGTTCGATCCCCGTGTCGGGCTCTGTGCTGACAGAGCCTGGAGCCTGTTTCGGATTCTTTGTCTCCCTCTCTCTCTGACCCTCCCCTGCCCACGCTGACTCTCTCTCTCTCTCTCTCTCTCTCTCTCTCAGAAATAAATAAAACATTAAAGAAATAAATAAAAACTTAAACCTAGGTGAAGAGACAAAATATAAATGGAGCTACTTGAGGATAACTGCAAAACAATTCACTGTCACATACAAAATAAAATAAAGTTGACTAGCCTCTTACATGCAAAAGTGATACAGAAAGACAAAGTAAGTTGAGTTCATAGGACCCAGTTATAGGGAGTGTGGTCTCATGGTATGGATATAGGAATTATCAAGTCTTGGGTACTAACAGGCTGGAGAATGGTCCGTGTGTACAGTGGTTAGGGCTCAGCCTATGGAGTCAGATAGACTGGGACCAAACCCTGGCTTAGTGCTTAGTATATATGTGACCTTGGGCAAGTGATTTCCACCGTCTACTTTTTGTTTTCTCATTTATTTTTTAGTTTTTAGTTAGAGAGAAAGAGAGAGAGAGAGAGAGTGAGTGAGTGGGGTAGAGGCGCAGAGAGAGAGAAAAAAATCTCAGGCAAGCTCCACACTCAGCGTGGAGCCCAATGTGGGGCTCAGTCTCATGACCCTAGGATCATGATCTCAGCCAAAATCAGGAGTTGATGCTCAACTGACTGAGCCACCCAGGTGTCCCTGTTTTCTCATTTTTAAAATGGGGATAATCATAGTAGCTACTTCACTGGGTTGTTATAAAGATTAAATGACTTATATACTTGAGTCTTTGAAATTTAAGCCATCTGATCCCAAACCTTCAGCTGTAAACACCCAAGCTACAGCAGCCTAGAATTGTCATTAGTATTGTTGTGATTGTTGCTTTTAAAATACCATGTGTAAGAAAGGGACCAGGGAAGCACTAAAAATAAGAGACCATCTGAGGTTGTTACAGAAATCTAGGCATAGATAGTATGGATCTGTATTAAGGTAGTGGCTTTAAAATCAGACAGTAAAGGGAATGAATGGAGCAAAGGACCAAATTTAAAAGACATTTCATGATACAAATCCAGCAGGTAACTAGTTTGATGGTGAGGCTGAAGTATAGACAGTAAAATGTAAGATAACAGGATTGTGAGCCCAGGTGCTCGGAAATTGGGTGATGCCATTGAAAATAATGCAGATGTTTCCTTTTTTTATGGGAAAATGATAAAGTTAATTTTTGAAATGTTAGATTTTGTATGGTCAAAGGGAAATCTAAATGAAGATCACCTCTTGACAATCAAAATATGGTCAATAAGAAGCGGGAGACAGACTGTCTTTTTTTCCATTGGGTACTTTTTCCTGCTTTGTCAAAGATTAGTTGACTGTACATTTTTGGTTCCAATTCTGAGTTCTCTATTTTATTCCATTGG
Organism: Hyaena hyaena; assembly: GCF_003009895.1. Taxonomy (NCBI): domain Eukaryota; kingdom Metazoa; phylum Chordata; class Mammalia; order Carnivora; family Hyaenidae; genus Hyaena; species Hyaena hyaena. Next base: position 767,462 of record NW_024081544.1, read on the forward strand.
TCTCTGTGTTTGTTTTTGTGCCAATACCATACTGTCTTGATGATTACAGCTTTGTAGTAGAGGCTAAAGTC
>NW_024081545.1:723849-767288 GCF_003009895.1 Hyaena hyaena
AAAAAAAAAAAAAAAAAAAAAAAAAAAAGAATGTTTGTTTGGTGTGGAGTAGACCCAGCACAAATTCAAGGGAAGACTTCCCGCCACAAATTATTTTAGCAGTTCCTGAAAGAGAAAGTAATTATTATAAGTCAGTTAGGTCTTTTTCTTTTTTTAGGCTTTTTCTTTTTTTTCCTCCTGAGAGTGCCCGTGTATAAATTTATGGAGGAGGTTAGACCATTTATTTGATTTCATTTAATTATTTGTCTTTCACTTAATTCACTCAACAATTTAGTGTTTCTTAGAAAGACAATTTTGGCTGATTTTAACTTGCCTAAAGTTACTAAGAGCTTTAGTATAAAAAAGCGCTTACTGTAGATGTTATTTTACTTTTCAGTTTAATGAGATGTGTATCTTAAGTGTGTATTTTTAAAGCAGGCTCCAGCAGACAAAGCAGCGTGGTCAGAGCCAGCTGCAGCATGCCTGGGGCCAGTACTTCCTTCGCCTGAGGAAAGGTCCATCCATATGCAAGTCTGGGGACCTGCAATAAGAGAGAGAAAGTGCTTTTGGAAAAATTAAACTGACAAACACATGTGCAGGTCTCATCCTGGTACTTAATCACTCTTTGTAGAGCTGGTCTGTTTACTAGCAAGTTGTAAATGGTCCTGGAAAGAGCCCGGGACTTAGGAGTCAGACCCAAGTCCTGTGTGACATCATGGGTCTTCTCAGAGCTCCAGATCGCTTTTTTTTTTTTTTTTTTAAGTTAACAGTGACAGGTTTGAGCTGTGGTTTAATGGTGTGAAAAAACAAAGTTCGGTGGAGCAAACTTGAAGATCTGATTGGCTTCGTTAAGTGATTCATGAATGGGGTAGGATCCCAGCATCCCATCTAGGAAGTAGAGGGGGCCCAAAGGAGTTGCACAAAATGGAAGGTTTTTAACAGAAGAAGCATGTGGCAGAAGAAAAGGATTGTTTTGTAAGTGCTCAAGGTAGGTGAGTGTACAAATGCAGTAGTGTCTCGGTGGTTGCTAATAGTTCAGGCACCACACATTCATGTTTTCTCACTTAATCCTCATAGTACTTTTAAGATACAACAATCATTAGCACCATTGTCCCAGTAAATGTTCTAGGTTATAAGTTCTTTACATTTATTAACTCGTCGGATGTTTGTAACAATTGTTCGATTCATGAAAGTAGGTATTATGGTTATAATTTTCATTTACATATGAGAACGTAAGGCACAAAAGGGTGAAATAAGTTGCCCAAAGTTATACTCATAGAGGGGCGCCTGGGTGGCTTAGTCGGTAAAGCGTCCGACTTTCGCTTAGGTCATGATCTCGCGGTTCGTGGGTTCGAGCCCCGCGTCGGGCTCTGTGCTGACTGCCAGCTCAGAGCCTGGAGCCTGTTTCAGAGTCTGTGTCTCCCTCTCTCTCTGACCCTCCCCTGCTCACGCTGTCTCTCTCTCTCTCCTAGAAATAAATAAAAACATTAAAAAAAAGTTATACTCCTAGAGAATCAATCTCTATTATTTGATTTTATACCATTTTGGATCCAATATCTGTGCTCTTAACTACCATAATAAAGTTGCTATCAATTTTCCCATTTTGTGGGTAAGGAAGTTGAATATGAGTTTCCTTATAATCACACATCTATCTGTAAATTGCCAAAGGAGGGAATTGGGTGTGAGTTGCCCACCTATAGGCTAGGGTTCTTTCCATTACAGACATTTCTAGACATTTCATTATGACCCTAGAGACAGAAATTTCCAAGAAGAGCCTATCTGAATCTCCATTGCTAAAAAGGTCAAGATTTATCATTTGACGCACAGTAAAAGCAAAATAAAGCTTTCCTGCATTTCAACAAAGCCCCTTTATGAATAAATCTGTCATATTCTTTGTGGCTCCAGTAAACACATCTTAAGAAAAATAGAAAGATGTTGTAGAAAACCCAAGAACTACATGGAAAAAGGTGGCGGAGCTGCTGTGTAAGAGCCCAGTAGCAAATGGGGGTGCTTCAATCCAGGACAACAAAACGGACAATGAATTTACCTAACTTCTAAGAATTACAAAATGTGGGACCAGGTTTTAAACAGATCCCCAAATACCACTGAAGCTTGAATAATTTAACTATTTAGAGTTTAGTCTAAATACAAAGTTTTAGGGCCCCCTGGGTGGCTTAGTCAGTTAAGCATCTGACTCTGGATTTCGGCTCAGGTCATGATCTCATGGTTCAGGAGATCCAGCCCTACTTGGGATTCTTTTTCCCCCCTCTCTCTGCACCTCCCTGTCTCTTTCTCTCTCTCCTCCTCTGTCTCTCAAAATGTTTATTAAGCATTTAAAAAACCCAAAAAACTATAAATAAAATGTTTTAGACATTGGGTTTGAGACTATTAGAACTAACTAGACCAATTTGAATTAATTTTGAATTGAATTAAACTCGCTGAATTTAAACATGTGAAAAGTGCTGGAATGAGCACTGGGTATTGTATGGAAGTGATGAATCACGGGAATCTACTCCCGAAGTTAAAACTACACTGTATACGCTTGTATGTTAGCTAACTTGACAACAAATTATTTTTTACAAAATTCAAAAAATAATAAAATAGACACATGAGAAGTGCAAAAACCAGAGACTGGTACACTGACGGGGCTCAGCAACTGTTGACTAATGTTAGTAGGTGTTGTGAATTCACACAATGGGATAAGTTACTTATCCTCTGTCCCAGTTAAACTGTTCTCAGTTTTAAGGAGATACTGCAGAAGTATTTCAATAAAAAACAAAACCACTGTTCTCCCAGGCCACAGCATTTTTACGGGGAGCCCTCTAGTGATATGCTAGATTTGTCTGTGTAAGGTAAAGTACATATTTACATACCATAACTGTTCTAAACTGTTTGCCTTTTGTATTAGAGGTTTGAAGATGTTACATCTGACAAAGATACTAAGGGCTTTCTGATTAAACATGCATCCTCTGCGTTGCTTCAACTTGATTTTATATTAGGCATGTGGGAAGGTTGCTGAATGAAGAAATTCGCTGGGTAAATACCTAGTGAATGGTTCAGTGACTGGGCAGAAAACTCCCATGAGCAATGGATTCTGCCTAAGAAGTTACCTTGTTGCTGGTTGAGTCAGATAGAAAAATGTTATGCAGATCATTATTACTAGGAAGCGAATTCTTCTCTGTGTGGCAGTGATCTTGGCTTTAATGGAGCAAGTGGTTAGAAAGTGAGATGAGAAAGCATCTCATCTGAAAGAATGTCCAGTGTGTACTTATAAAATACATGTGACCTCTGTTACCGACATGTTGGCCACGATTCCAAAAACGCCTCAAAAGCACTGCCAGGGAAATGAGGAAAGCGTTTACTTTGTTAGTAAAATGCCCAAGTTAGATGACTGTGCTTAGACATTTTTCTTTTTCAGGATGACTAAAGAATTTTAGATGTTTACATATATCAAGTGTTAGTCAAAAGAAAATGCTGGTAAAAAATTGGAGAAACTTTTACATTCATACATTTGTATTGTAAGTAGGTTCAATTCTTCCAAAGACCATTGATACTTTGTGAAAAGAACCATAAAACATTTCATGTATTTACACTGAAGTCCATTATTGGGAATTTGTTTTAATCAAATCATTGTCTCTCTTACTCTCTCTTTGACAGAACTTTAGTCATGCTCCTCTGAGCACTCCCCTTATAACCTTGACCTTTCTTGCCTGTCTCTTCTTAGCTGGGCCTGCATGGATTACTTTAACAAGAATTCCCTGACCCTTGATATCTGATCACCCTTGATATCTGATTTAGTTCGTCATTCCTACCTTTGATGTATAAATCCTAGGCTTGCCTTTAGCAAGATTCATGTGAAGTCAGTTTAGCAAGAATCCTCCTACCCTTGATAGCTCCTCTTAGTAATTTCCCATTCACTGACCCCTCTCATTCTGTTTCTTGGCTATCCAATCCCATCTGTCCTTGTATTTGGAATTGAGCCCGATTCTTTCTCTCTTACTGCAATAGTCATATTACAATAGTCTTTAATAAATTCTTTACTATTTTTTTAAGTTTATTCATTTTGAGAGAGAGAGGGAGAGGGAGAAAGTGCTGAAGGAGCGGGGGGGGGTGATGGGAGGGAGAAAAAGAGAGAGAGAGAGAGAGAGAGAATATCATAAGCAGGCTTCACACCATCAGCATGGAGCTCGATGTGGGGCTCAAACTCATGAGTCATGAGATTGTGACCTAAGCTGAAATCGAGAGTTGGATGCTTAACCAATTGAAGGACCCAGGTGTCCCTACTATTTTGAACAAGTGTCAGAATAGCTTTTCTTTAACTCTCTCTCTCTCTCTCTCTCTCTATATATATATATATGTAAATATATATATCTTACTAGAGTAGATAATTGGAAACAACCTTAATATTTAATAGTAGGGGTTTGACTAAATAAATTCAAGAACAAAATCTTTTAAACAGCATGCTGGCATTTATAAATACATAATGGTCAATGCTCATAGGACACCATTGTCCACACTGGGTTAAGGGCTTTATCTGCTGGCTTCCAAAAGAAACCAAAAATCACGAAGAACCTAGAGCAGCAGCACTTTTCATTTTACAGACTTTGCTTCATTATTCTCTGGGACAGTGGCTTCCTCTGCTCCTCTGACCTTAGAGTAGAAAACATGGCTGCTGTCTAACTGCTCATATTTTTATCAAGGAGCTGACCCTTTGTTTCTTTCTAGAAGGGAGCAATATCATAGGAAACAATTCTATACTTCTTTCTATTCCTGCGGCATGTTCCTGCCCATAGGAGGAGCACAAGTTTACCTTCCTGGTGACAGGGAACAATGAGTGGTTCACACTGAGTTTTCTTAACCAGCCTGAGGTCATGGCTTCAGAGTGTGGGTAGCAGTCTCTTGTCTCTTGTCTCTTAATTTGTGGATCTCTGTTGGCACTTGTCCTTTGTCTCCTGGTGGTAAATGGGCCAGACAAAGGCTTGTCTCTGGCAGGCTAGTTTCGTTCTAAGCCTGCTAATGGGTGAGAAGATCAAATGGAGGTGCTCTGTCTGCCCAGAGGTTTTCATTTCAGGAGAGGCCTCAGCTGAAAGTTGTGTGCCCCAGCATGTTACCCAGTTCTTTGTTTGGGGTTATTTGGTTTTACCTGACCTACAGTGCCTGGCTGGTTCTTTGTTCTCTAACTGGATCCTTATGAAGGTTTCTGAGGTGTGAGAAAACAGAGGTAAGAAGTCAGTGGTGTGCTGGTAAACTGGCTTTCTGCAGGGGAGGAGAGGGAAGGGCAGGATTTGCAGCAGTTGCTGATTTCTGTAATGTGAATGCTCCATCGTGGTATGTTTCCAGCTGCCAACAGGTTGCCGGACAACATTTGTGAGTGTGTAACCATCGGTCCTTGTGCATGTGCTCTAGCACACCATGGGAAGGAGGGGAACCATTAGGCTTCATCACATGGGATTTACCATAGTGAGGGAACAGCTTTTTCTCAATCCATTTCCCAACTTCTGGGAAAAAGTCTTAGTGGCCCAGCTTGTCTATCAAGCTTCTGTCCCTTGTTGTATCATCTGTGACCAAGGGACCATGACTACTAGTAGAAGAAAGCATGGTTTTTGGAAGTCTGTTGTAATGGATCAGAGAAGTCACCGGGAGTCAGCATGTGCTGGGATAGCATACCACTCTTAGCTCGGGTCTCACCACAGCAGAACCTACGACAAAGGCTTACATCCATGAAGTTTACTTAGAAACATGACCCCAGAAAGCCAAAGTATAGAACCAGTAAGGAAAGAGAAACACAAAATACATACTACTAAGTTTACAAATTGAACCCTTCTGGTAATATTGAGTAAAAAAAGGGCAATGTTCCCAAATAAACGCATAGTGAGAAATGAGATGGGAAGTTGCCCCAGGCCATCACTGGAGCTTGGGAACAAATCCAGTGCAGATGAAGGTAGAGCTAAGAAAGAAGCCAAACGAATCCTAGTGACATCACTTGAATCCCCGGATTGAGATATGCCATGTGTCAGCTCTACGGACCACTGTCCCTCCTTCAATTTTGGTTGTGTAAACCAATTCATTTTCTTATTGCTTAAGCCAGGGGGAAACATGTTTCCTGCCTCTTGCAACTAAAGAGTTTCAACTGCTATACTTTCAGGGTAACACATAACACATTGTATTCTAGTGGGTTGCTGGTGTCTTCTCCAGTAAACTCTTGCCTCCTTGAGGTCAGGGCTCATGTATCTTATTTGGCTTGTATCCCAGCACCTACCAGAGCACCTGGCATATGGTAGAAATTCGGTACATGTTGGACTGAAAGGATAAATCTGTATAAGTAATATGGCATCTTTAATATTGAGCCTTTTAAGTCTATCTATGCTTTCTTAAAGAATATTAGTGGGTTAATCTTTTTTTGTGAAGAGAAGAAAAAGATGAACATTTATAAGAAAATTTGATGAAATACATCATGCAGGGAAAAAAAAGGATGGTTAGATTGAAGAGTTAACATTATTTAAAAATGTTCTATCAAAAGTACATCTCTTTAGACAATTTGTTTTTTTTTTTACAATCATAGCGTTAAAAAGTCAATAAAGGTATAGTTAAATTGATTGATTTTAAACTAACTAATTTAATGGAAATTTTTTTCCCTCTGTTTCTATTTGTATAGACAAAATTTTGGCAAAGAGAAAATGCCATGATGTTGTTAATATTTTGTCTTGCTTAGTCCTAAAAGAGAGTTATCATGAGCAATTATGACCTTATAGATAAGAAACTCACGAAAAAGAGACACGAAAAAGGGGCATCTGAGTGGCTCAGTCAGTTAAGTGTCTGATTCTTGGTTTCAGCCCAGATCATGATCTCAGGGTTTATGAGTTCGAGTCCCATATCAGGCTCCATGATGAGTGTGGACCCTGCTTGGGACTCTCTCTCTTTCTGCCTCTCTCTCTCCCTTTCTCCATTTGCCTTTCTCCTCCACTTCCACTCTCTCTCTCTAAAAAAAAAGAGAGAAGCTTATTTCTTTTATATTTATCCCTTTATATTAAGACTATGCTGGGGCGCCTGGGTGGCTCAGTCCGTTAAGCATCCAACTTCAGCTCAGGTCACGATCTCACGGTTAGTGGGTTGGAGCCCTCTGTAGGGCTCTGTGCTGACAGCTCAGCTCAGAGCCTGGAGCCTGCTTTTGATTCTGTGTCTCCTTCTCTCTCTGACCCTCCCCTGCTCATGGTGTCTCTCTCTCTCTCAGAAATAAATAAAACATTAAAAAAATTTAAAAAATTAAAAAAAAAAGACTAAACTATCTCTTCCCTATTAATTGGAAAACTTTCTGAAAGAGAGTCTATAAAGTAGGAGATTCGGGAAGCCCTGCTCACTATTTGGCTTTGCTGTTGGCAAGAAACTGAAAGTAGTGAGTACTATTTAAACATATTTCTCTAGAATGTACCATTTAGAAAAACAGAATGCTAATCAACAAAAAAAGAGAACATATTTTAATAACAATACGTCGAAGACCCCAATAAATTTGAAGCACACTATAGACTCTATTTCCCTTCAGAAACCCAAATACCAGTTTTTTTATTAAGCTAAGATATGAGCAGCAAATAAATCCCTAAATAACCTCCTCTTTTAGACTAGGGGCAAAAGTTTTAAAAAAAAAAGAAGAAACCAGTTTTTAGTCAAAATTCCAGACTGAATAAAAAGAATAGAAAAAATATTATCCTCCTTGACTTTTAATAAGAGTCAGAAATCAGGAGCAAATGAAGTCTGATAGAAAGAGCACTTGGGGGCGCCTGGGTGGCTTAGTCGGTTAAGCGTCCGACTTTCGCTTAGGTCATGATCTCACGGTTCGTGGGTTTGAGCCCCGCGTCGGCCTCTGTGCTGACTGCCAGCTCAGAGCCTGGAGCCTGTTTCAGAGTCTGTATCTCCCTCTCTCTCTGACCTTCCCCTGCTCACGCTGTCTCTCTCTCTCTCCTAGAAATAAATTAAAAAATATATATATAAAAAAAAAAAGAAAGAGCACTTGATGGGGGCGCCTGGGTGGCTTAGTCGGTTAAGCGTCCGGCTTTCGCTTAGGTCATGATCTCGCGGTTCGTGGGTTCGAGCCCCGCATCGGGCTCTGTGCTGACTGCCAGCTCAGAACCTGGAGCCTGTTTCAGAGTCTGTGACTCCCTCTCTCTCTGACCCTCCCCTGCTCACGCTGTCTCTCTCTCTGTCTCCTAGAAATAAATAAAAAATTTTAAAAAAAAAGAAAGAAAGAAAGAGCACTTGATGATTCCTTGCTTCCAGATAAGGGACCAACATGTCAGCACTGGCTTCCTTCAAGTCTGACAATGGCCCACTTGCTCTGGGTATGTGAGTGGCTGTGTTAGTGTGTGAGTATAGTCTATTATGAAGGTTGAACAGACAATTCACAGACACAGTCTATACATCTACGGAATTGGAATGAGTAAATCATGACTCTGCACTTCCCTAATGCTTGTTTTTATTTGTAAATATTCACTTTGCATTTTCCCATCTCGATTAATTCTCCTTAAAGTAATTTGTTAGAGAAATTATTAAAATTTGAAAAAAAACCCCTAAGGCTATGAATCTTCAATGTGAATTTAAGCTTACAATGATTTAAATTAATGAGTCTCTCTAGTAAAAATGAAATATTTCACCTTCCACACCATTTGCTCTATATGTAATTAGTTTCATGATTTTGTATTATTTTTCTTGAAATTGTTAAGATTAAATTTTTTTCATTTAAATATAGATAGCAGACACTGTATTTTGAATTTTAAATAAATGATATATTGGTAACTCTTTGAACTACTTTCAGATTTTTTTAAGCCATTAAAAAATGTTTATTTGTACTAAAATGTCCTTGCTGTAATTAACAAAATATTGTTATAGGATTAGATAGGCATCTGGTCAGAATGCAGAAAGACAACTTTAAAATCTAAACTTCTCTCTAGATTTATTAAGAAATCTTCTCTCTCTTCCTTCCTCCTTCCTTTCTTCCAACCTCCCTCTTTCTCCCTGTCCGTCCCACCCTGTCTGTCTGTCTCTCTTTCTTTTTCTTTTTTAAAAGGATGATCTCAGTCTGGAATAAACATTCTTGCGAAATTGGCCAGGATTTTTGCCAAGCATAGGGTGTACACGTCAGCTGTTTTCTGGAAAATAATTGCACCATGTGACAATGTCTATTATTTTAATTAGTACTGAGGAGTGCCTCTAAGATATTTCATCAGATCAGTCTTTCTTACACAGGCAATGGCTTCTTATTTCTTGAAATGCTGATTAAGCAATTAGATGACATTTGATATTTTGTATAGGTGAACAAAATAATTGTTATAGTTAATAAGCCAGAAGTCACAGTAGTAATAAGCCATTCTCTAGGTATACAAAAGGCTTAGGACCTGCATCTTGAAGAGTGCAGGACAATCTTTCGGGTGCAGTGATCACATTACTCAAAGGAAACATTAAACTCTGTTAATATTGTATGGGAAGGCCATTCTCTGGGAACACCCTGGCTTGTCTGGGGAGCAGAAAGTGCTTTGTCATATAGAGCTTCCCAGGTTTAGTCAGTCATCGGGGGTCTGTGGTAATTCCAGGATACTTGCATATGTTAAATTCAAGAAGTATTAATTCCAAGATCTGCAAAAAAAGCCACCTTGTGAAACTCTATTGAGAACAGCTGGTCCTGAAATTCACAAACCTGAAAACAATGTGTTTCTAATAGGGCTGAAGCTGGGAAGGGAAGCTTTGTTTCCTCTTTCCACAGCTGTTCCCCTGTTATCACTGCAGGATGAACTAAAGATTAGGACAAGAAGTGCTCATCTGAAAAGGAAAGCAAACTAAAGATTAGAAGAAAAAGTGCTCATCTGAAAAGGAAAGCGATTTATAGTCGTTATGTTGTATCACACAGTATCAATGTGATTTTGTAATACAACAAAACACATGTTTGCATACTGTTTTTATATGTCTTCTGTGTGAATAAAGGTGATTAGACAGTTTTAATATGAGGCTTTGAGGAGGCTGGAAAGCCACACCTCTGTGGGTGAATAGGATCTCAGAGGTGATAATTCCTGATATCAGGCACTCTGCAAAGAGATTTTCTGACTGGCACTGCACTGACCTGTGTTGGAGGAAGGAATTCCCTTCCTCTTCTGGGTCTGTAGCGTAAATACATTAAAAGACACTGGCCTCTGCTAGTGGAAGGTAGTGCTTATCTGAGACAGCGCTTATCACTTAAATGCCGGAAGCTGATCCAACCAGGCTTCAAGGAGTACCCATCACAGTGTGCAAGCTCTGTCATCTATGCAGAGAATCACTTTGCTCTGCTGACCCCGGAATTTAAAAATGCCGTATTTCCCACTTTTCTTCCTGGTTCATCTTTGCATTCCTTAGTGCAGACAAGAAGTTCAATATTAATAAATGGTCAGGATGTGCTTCGCACTGCATGACAAATCTGGGTCTCGTTCGGTCCAGGGACTCTGGGGAAGTTTTCAGGCTGTGTTGTTGTTCTGTATACTTTTTGGTGTCCCAGGCTGGCCCTGTAGGGCACTCAAAGTGGGCAGCCCTTTTCGAGTTCTGTTCTGATAGTAAACTCAGCGACAAGGGCCTCTGCTGAGGTTTCTCAGGCTGGGCACGAGGGCCCAGGCACCCATCATGCGCTCTGTGGCTGAGGCCCTGTCACCTCTGGGGAAGTGCTTCTGGGTGGGGCTCTGTGAAAACGTGCAGCCTGGTCCTGTCTCTGGTTCTTGGGGGCCTCGCCCGCCTGGACTCAGACATTTACCTCTGTACCCAATGTGACAGCCCACTTTAGGGCAATTTACCCTAATCACTTAATCGCTTCTAAGCAAGTCTGACTTATTTTTTATTATTATTTTTATCTAGGGGGTTATTAATGAGGATTATGTCTATTTCTTTTTAGTTTCAAAAACAGAAAAACGTCAGTTTCCTGCCACCTTCTACCCTACAATGCTGCCTCCAAGGGAATCCACTAGGATTCCATCATGATTTGGGATTACCAAGGTGTAGTGCTTTTTGGTAGGGAATTAAAACAAGGGGTGGGGGGAGGGACATGGCTTCATTTTCTCCTTGTGATTACTTAAAAATCAAGGGATTCGCTAAATCACATATTCACCCTGATGGAGCTAGTATAATTATGTTTCCATCATGATTCTTACAGTTCCTCCTTTTTATTTAGCCAAATCCTATTTAAATATGCTGGCCCTGTTGCAGTTTTACTTGTTGGTGTTAAAGGAAGGGACTTTGTCCAAAATTGGGCAAGGATGTTAAAGGTGAAAATTCCGTTTCTCCTCATCTTGAACCCACCTAATGGTGAAGGGTATAAGAAGTGAGTTCCCTAAGGAGAAATTAATCTGTCAGTTTGAGATGGGGCTTCATGCCTCTGTGATCCTTTTTTGTGTGGCAATCTTTGGACCATTGGGAAAATCTGGCTTTTATTCATATTAAGGAAGAGACAATTTTTTTGTAAACACCACAGCTCTGTTGGACTCCTGTGTATTATGTGGCACTTGCTGTAACTAGGGAGACCTCTTAAATTATGCAATTGGTATTCGTGTTTCAAGCCAATACTGCGTTTCTTTCTGACTGACAGGAGAAATTAAAAAAAAAAAAGAGTCCTTAGCTTCAGAAGCAGGACAAAAGGGAAGGGGAATAATAGTGACAGGGTTCTTCCCCTTCTCCATATTTCATTTTTTACTTGTTAAGACAGTATACGAGGGGTGACTGGGTGGCTCAGTCGGTTGGGCTTCTGACTTTGGCTCAGGCCATGATCTCAAAGTTCATGAGCTTTTTTTTTTTTTTTTTTAATTTTTTAAAAAACATTATTTCTGAGAGAGACAGAGGCAGCATGAGCAGGAGAGGGTCAGAGAGAGAGGGAGACACAGAATCTGAAACAGGCTCCAAGCTCTGAGACAGCTGTCAGCACAGAGCCCGACGCGGGGCTCCAACCCACAAACTGTGAGACCATGACCTGAGCCAAAGTCGGACTCTCAACCGATTGAGCCACCCAGGCGCCCCACAAAGTTCATGAGTTTGAGCCTAGTATCGGGTTCTGTGCTGACAGCTCAGAGCCTGGAGCCTGCTTCGGATTCTGCGTCTCCCTCTCTCTCAGACCCTCCCTGGTTCACACTCTGTCTCTGTCTCTCTCAAAAATAAATAAACATTAAAAAAAAAAGACAGCATATGAGTGAATCTAAGCTAACTAGTTGCATAAATCTTTCATTTCTGCCTCTAAGTCAAGTTTTGTTAATCAGTAACTATGTTTAAAGAGTTGCTACAGCTGGATTTTTTAAAATGCTAACTACAGGACTTTGATAGACATACAATTTTTGAGGTTCTGTTATTAGGTTCGACATGCTAATAAAGAAAACAGTTACTTTAATCTTTTGCCTCTATTTGAGAACCAAATGATGATTAAAATTATGGGATTAGATTATTTTAAAATAAGGCGACAGAACTATGTTGCAAAACAAACAAAAAAACAAAAAACCTGTAGTATATTTTCTTTACTTTTGAACTATATTAGTAGCTATTCCAATTTTAAAAAATGATTACTCTTGAATGTGACCGTCATTTCCAACTCTGGTTTTCAAGGCCGCTTGAAAAAGAAATCTACTGCCACCCAGCGTCAAATTCCTAGAATACCTGAATTACGGCGTTTAGCAATATTTGTAAAATGATAGTGCCACTAGGTGGCGCTATGGACAAACACATTCGAGGCACAGCCCTCCATTTCTGTACTACTTGTTTCATCTTCTTAAGAGCTTGTTAAATGTGACAAATTCACTGTTTTCGTTTTCAGATGAACAGTGCTATATTTTCTAAGACCGTCTGACCTATTTTTGGAACTACCGTTTTGGTTTAACTCCTCATATGTCATAAGAACCTGAACACTTTCAGATTTAATTCCTGATACTTAACGTTATAAGGCTTTCAGAAGTTCAAACTAGATTGCCTTTTCGTCACCTTCTCCCTTTATTTACGTAACTGTAATCCAAACCAATTTTAGCCTAAGGAGAAAGGTCTAAAACATTTCCACCAACACCAAGTGCAAGTATGCAACATATTTCCCACAGTATCCAAAAGACCAAAGAAAAACAACTCAGATGAAACCATTGTGGGGATTTTTGTATTTACAAAAATGTGTTGGTGGAGGGGATAACTTATTTTAAGCGCTAAATCTAGTGGGAAAAATTTATCTCCTAACAAGAGTATCTGCCTGAGATGATAATTCATTAGAAAGTGACCCATAGCTTGGGTCCAGAGAAATCAAGAATGCTTTCTAAATATAATTTATTATGTAAACATACTTCAGGTTTTATTTTGGTTTTGATACCATAGAATTTGGTAGTAGTGACAATGGGAAATGAAATTAATTCCATTTCCTCTAATTGGCAAAAAAATTCCTGAGGAAATTGCTCGAATAAGCTGACTTCCCTTATGGTTATGCAAACAAGAGATAAACCAAATCAATGTTTGAAAACATAACAGGTGGTTAAAATAAACACTCTACCCTAAACATATCAAAACATCAAATAAAATTTTGATATTTCATGTCATCTATCTGTCTATCATCCATCCACCCATCCATCCATCCATCCATCCATCCAACCATCCATCTACCTATCCATCATATGGATATAACATATACATCCAAACTATCTTGTTTAGGTTTTGCAATTTTGCAAGTCTAATATAGTAATGGTAAAAATATAATAATTTTGTGTACATACTGCTGCTAGTACAACAGGAAGACTAATTGCCAAAATACTTCTTTGATGTATGGTCTGATAATGATTATTAAGATTTTAAAGGCTTAGGAGGAATGAGTTCTGATAGCTTGTCACACAGCAATAGAACCAACTTCTTTGAAAAGCAGAAATCAGGCCTGTAAATACAGAGAACAAACTGATGTTTGCCACAGGAGAGGAAGGCAGGTGGAGGGGTAAAATGGATGAAAGGGACGAGATACAGGCTTCCAGCTGTGGAATGAATAAATCACCAGGATAACGGGCACAGCAAAAGGAATATAATCAAGGATATTATAATAGCGATGTATGGGCACAGTCGTCAGCCTACCCCATCCTTCTTAATATGTAAGCACTTCCCTGCCTCCTTTCCTCCTCCTCAGAGGATGAGGCACTTCTGTTTCTGCTCACAGCCAAACCTTCTCTTGGAGCCTTTGATTCCCTCCCCCTTCCATCCCCGTCGCTGGAATGTTTCATCAATCACTCCCACTCTGTTCTGTATTTCCCACCTTAATCTTTCTGTTGGCTCTAATCCTAAATCCACAAACCCAAAGTCCTTCTCATCCCTAAAAAACAGACAGACAAAATACCCTCCAAAACAATTTTAAAAGTTCTCATAACCAGAAAACAAAACAGATACAACACACACAAAAATCAGCTGTTTTTGACCTGAAATTCCCCTTTGACTTGCATTTCATCTTTTCCTTCCTTTTTTTGTCCCTGAGTTGTTCCCATTTTTTCACACCTCAACTTACTAAAGTCTGGTTTCTTGACCGACACAATTTGTTAAATTTGCCAAGAGACATTTTAACTCTTTATTTTATTGGACAGGTTTGCCAATTTTGACAAGATTTATCAAAACGTCCTCCTTGAAACCATTCAGTATTCTCTTTGTAGTTTTCTGGGCATCTCTGTTTTGTCTTTTCTTTGTTCATTCCTTAAATGTTGATTTCCCCTTGTTTGACTTTCAAAATTTCCCTCTTCTCTTTTGGCATCAAGAATTTGTATAAATATTAAAACAATTTTTTTAATGTTTATTGATTTTTGAGAGAGAGAGAGAGCACGTGAGCGTGCGTGCACAAGTGGCGGAGGGACAGAGAGAGAGGGAGACACAAAATCTGTAGCAGGATACAGGCTCTGAGCTGTCAGCACAGAGAACGTTGCAGGGCTTTAACTCACGAACTGTGAGATCATGACCTGAGCCAGTCAGATGCTTAACTGACTGAGCCACCCAGGTGCCCCATGACATCAAAAATTTTTAACCACAGGTTTTTCAGGGATCCACAGACCTCCTCAAACGGTGGAGAATTTTGAGTGTTTGGTTGTGTGATTTTCTAGTGAGAAAGCACATAATTTACAGTAGATTCTCTGTCTCTGTATTCATGTCTTTGAAAAGGTTAATTCATGTCTCTGAAAAGTAATAAAAGTAATAATCATTGTTCTGTGTGGCCTTCCAACTAGCAATTAATTTAGCTTTTAAACATCTAACATATATCAAGTGCTTACTAAGTGAAAGTATAATAATTTTATTAAGTAACCTTCAAAACAATTTCATGAAGTAGGTATGATAACCCCCACTTTACAGATTAGGAAGCTGAGGCACTGAGACATAAAGTGACTTGGCTGAGCAGATGCAGTCTGTAGTTGTCGCCCTGGTTTGAACTCTCATTTATTTGCTGATCATTCTCAAGCTCACATCTTCAATCTGTATCCCCCGAGCTTCAGATTCATGGATAACCCAGTAAGTCATCTCCATGGATGCCCCACAGAGTAGCAAGGTCAACATTTCTGACACCAGACTGTTTTCTTTCCCCAACCTGATTCTTTTGCATTTTCCAATCAGCGGCCATGCTATGGGAGGCATCTTTACTGTTGCCTTTCCTCTCCTATATTCAGTCCTACTGAATTTAAGTCCAAATTATTGCTGCTTCAGTTCGGGTCCTAATCATCTTCCACCTGGCTTTATGTAAAAATGTCCTACCCATGTAGAATCCTTTGATGACACAGCATTGTGTGGTGACAGGAGACAGGACATAGGCCTTCCCTGATCCAAACAAACCCTCCATACCTGTCTCCAGCTATCTGCAGCTTCTCTCTTCCTATGAGGAACCCTTGATTTATGCTGAATTTTGAGGTGTTCCTCCCAGATCCCCTGGTATTTCTCACTTTAATGACTATGCTTACAGGGTCCCCTATGTCTAGAATGCACTTTGCTTCCTTTTTTCATTTTTCCTCTGGCCGAGTCCTCTTCATTCCCAGATGTCACCCTGTGAAGACTTGTACTTGTTCCCTGTGCTAACACAATCTGCTGATGGGGCAGGTGAGAAAGGGAAGAACTGAAGATGACTTCAAGGTTTTGGCCTCAGCAACTAGAAGAACGGGATTGTCATTCTTTGAGATGGGTGAGAATGAGGCTTTATGGTTTAAGATCATGATCTGGTTTGGGACATATGTATGCAGTTTGAATGAATAGTAGATGTCCACATGAAGTTATTGATGAGGCATTTGGCTAGAGGAGACTGGAATTCAGAGGAGAGGCCCAGACCAGAGGTAGGCATCAGCATATTCATGGTGTCAAAGGCATGAGACTGAGTGAAAGTATCAAGGGAATGAATGAAGGTCCAAAGATTGAGGCAGTAATCTGTTTATGTATCTGTATCCTCATCAAATGGTGAGATTCTTGAGCTCCTGGGCTATGTTTCAGTCACCCCTTTCTTTTAAGTACCTTGTGGAATACTGTGTGCATAAGCTTTGCTTAATAAAATGAATGAATGGATGGATGGATGAGCCAAAATGGGTGATATTAAACAGAGGTCACTGAGTCCAAAGTCTACATTTACTACAATATTGTAAGTAAATGAAGCAGCTTAGGTGTGAGTAATAGGAAGTGGTGTGGATCATGGGAAATTGAGAAGTACATACCTTGGGAAAGTGGGGAGCCACCTCAACTCCATTTGATTGCTACTCTGCAAAAATATGGGTCAAGGTGTACCAATCGTTCAGATTTCAAGAGAAACTGAAAAGCCCTGATTTTTTTTACTGTAAAATTTTCTGTGAGCCAAGATTCTGTAGGTCAAATGAAATTTGTCCTGAATCTGTTCATTATCCCACCAGGCCATGATCTTTGATCAAGTAGTTCAAAATCATTTTATAAATGAAGAAAAGCAGGACCTTCTATTATCTATTATTAGATAGGGTAGTACCCTTAACAGGAAGCAAATTACTCTTTAACCATTTGGTTAGCATTTAAACTGCTTTTTCACTTCAACAGAGATGCAGAAAAAAATGTAACAATGAAAGCTGCTCACTAAATATTCTTCTGCTTTAACTTAATTTTTGAAGTCATTCTTTTAATTTGGATTCCAGAGTTTTAATTACCACATGTATCAGTTTTCCCATTTGAAAAATAATAACCTCTGCCTTAATTATCCAATAAGGTTTTTATGAAAATCAAAAAAAGATATTCTATATTTAAGTGATTTGAAAGGTTTAAATAGAATGCAGCTGTGATATGTTTTTATCACATCACTCCAGAGGTTAAATCAGGATATGGCATAAATAGCTGGCTATGCTTAATGATTTTACCCAATATGATATCATATAACGGGTCCTTTTCCCTGACAATTAATTGTTTTCTTCCTTTAATTTTAAATTCTTACTAAACTTTGGAATCTAGAAACATATAGAATAGGGGTGTGTGGGTGGCTCAGTTGGTTAAGCTTCTGACTTTCAGCTCAGGTTATAATCTCATAATTCCTGAGTTTGAGCCCCCACTTTGGCTCCAAGGTGCACTGATGGTGCAGAGGCTGCATGGAATTCTCCTTCCCTCTCTTTCTCTGCTCCTCATTCGCTCACGCATGCACACACACTCTCTCTCTTTCAAATTAATAAGTAAACTTAAAAAAAAAGAGAGAAATATATAGAATAGTGTAATATGGAATGTCCTATTAATGGAAAATTTAACACATTTCTTTCCATGACTAAGATATGACATCACATAAGTACTTTAGAAATTAGGCAATGCAACTGTGTCACTTTGAGAGCAAAAAAATAAATAAAAAAAATAAAAGGAAGACAAGAGGTACTACACAGCTTGAACAAGTTTACACAATTCAAACCTGAAGCCTTTAGGGTACATAGCATAAAAGTCAAACTTTACAATCAGGTTTTTCAGGGGATTCATTAGGAAAATACTGCTAGCTGGGGCCTAGGCTGATGTTGCCCTGTATAGAATTCTGCTCTATATCATTTATTCATATTGTTGTGAGGCTTCACTGAGTTATTTTTGAGCACATTTCCCCCCTCATTTAAAAAAGTATTATATGGGGCGCCTGGGTGGCTCAGTCGGTTGGGCATCCTGACTTTGGCTCTGGTCACGATCTCGCGGTTCGTGGGTTCGAGCCTCACATTGGGCTTTGTGCTGACAGCTAGCTCAGAGCATGGAGCCTGCTTCAGATTCTGTGTTTCCCTCTCTTTCTGACTCTCCCCTGCTCATGCTGTCTCTTTCTCTCTCAGAAATAAATAAAAAACATTAAAAAAATAAAAAATAAATAAAAAGTATTATATATGTTCCTTGCAGAATATTTGAAAAATACAGAAGTTGAAAAGAAAAAAATAAAATTACTATTAATTCCAATAACTAGAGATATATACTATACAAATTTTGGTATATTTTCTTTCATACACACACACGCTTGTGTATGTGTGTGTTTGTGTGAGTATGCATATGCATAATATATATAACATATATATACTTATATATAAATCCTTTAGCAATGGTGGAATCAAAATGTAGATTTCATGTATTTTTAAATATCGCATTATTAAGTATCCTTCAAAAGTATAATTTCAATGGCTTCTTATTTTTCCACTGTAGTCTATAACCTTGTGGAAAAGTATTTAATACTTTTAACACTGTTTTTTTGGTCTTCTCTTCATCTAATGGTGGGGGCTTTTTATTGTGTTTATGAATTTATCTTGTAAAAATAAGTGGGAAGGGATGCCTGGGTGGCTCAGTTGGTTGAGCATCCGACTCTTGATTTCAGGTCGGTCATGATCTCTTGGTTTGTGAGACAGAGCCCTTTGTTGGGATCTGTGCTAAGCAGCATGGAATCTGCTTGGGATTCTCTCTCTCCCTCTCTCTCTCTCTGACCCTCCCCTACTCACGTGTGCAAACACATGCTTGCTCTCTCTCTCTCAAAATAAATAAACATTAAAAAAAAGTAAGTGGGAAAATTTTCACAATTTATTTATATGCTGAAATCACATCTGCACATCTCTATAATGATTTGACTAATGGGCCATATTTAATCCATCACTACCTAAATGCAAATCAAGTATGTGGCTTGAGTTTACAGATTGAATTGTCACTACAACTACTGATAAAATAATTAAAATGGTGGGACCCATTGGTGCTCTTAGCATTAAAAATCTGTTATATCTCGTCTAAGGAGACGTGATACAAGATGCACTTCTTAAGCTTTACTAGTTATTCTAAGTGCTATTTATTTCCCGAGGCTTACTTCATCCTTAAATTATATCTCAAAATCTTATAATAAATACTTTCACTTCTACATGATTGCATGTTTTCCTAAAGTTCCAGTTTATACCATGCATCATTTTGTGGCATTTTGTTATTAATAAAAAGTTACATGGCTTTTAAAATCAATGTGGTAAAAAAATCCATGATAATCTTTGCCACTTCAGTTTTAATTTACTATTGTTAAAAGTTAGAAGTGTTGTGTTTTTCTTTTTAGGTTACAAGAATCATTTACTGTCTCTTATTTTCCTTGCCATTGTTTTCTTCTAAAATTTCAGAAAAAAAATTGCTTGACCATCAGTTTTACACAATTGAAATTATGTACAAACGTGAAAAGTTTGGTGAATTTTCAGGGCACGTTTTATTTTTATGATGGGCTCCAATGTAGAACATATGTTCAATGGTGCCTCTTCCCTCACCAGGAGCTGGGACTGTTTGAAAGGTATCACAATTATTCTGGATACAGTGACTCTGTCTTCTCATTTCCTGCTGTCAGAAACATAGTCCTGCTCCTTGTTCGATTGGAATGTATGCATTTATAGGCACTAGGAAATTTTTTCACTCTTAGTCCAAACTAGGAAATATCCTGGCATGTTCATAAGAGATCATGTATTTAACATAACAGGTAGAAATTTTGTGAGCTTTTAACAAAAATTAGGAAGAAAATGGCCTACTTTCCTCTCTGTCCATAATAGAGAAAATACACCAGGTTTTTAACCATCAATCCCCAAAGGCTCATCATTATTCTCTGTGAATAAATTTAGTGAGGTATTTTTGGTCTTCTATAGTAATACCAGACATCAGCAAGCCAACATTATTCTTCTTATTAATATTTCTAGTATTATGGGGTGGTGCCTCTCTGGCTCAGTTGGTAGAGTATAAGACCCTTGATCTCAGGGTTGTGAGTTCAAGCCCCATGTTGGATGTGCGGCCTAGTTAAAACAAAACAAAAGAAAACAAAACAGAATATTTCTAGCATTGTATGATATAAATTTGTATACATAAGTGAAAAGCTTTCTGTTTTCAAGGGTGGCTGGCTGGCTTAGTCAGTGGAGTATGTGACTCGATCTTGGGGTTGTGAGTTCAAACTCCATGTTGGGTGTAGAGATTACTGAAAAATAAAATCTTAAAAAAAAGCTTTCTGATTTCAAATAAAAAAATATTCAACTTTTTAACAAGGAAAATTTGATAGAGTGAAAGAAGAAGACAGCACAGACCTGAGACTATGAAATCAAGTACAACCATGTTAACAAATTGGAAAATATTAATGTGGTTTTCTGTCAAAAATACCATCCGTGTATTCTAATTGACCCATTTTGTCTTTAGTGTCTGGATTATCTCTAATGCCCTTTTGCTCTTTCAGTCTTCTGACAACTGTGTCACCAGGTTCTTATATTAAATCCCCATGTTTGAAATAACTGGTGTGTTTTTTGTCTTCGTGGCTGGACACTGACTGAAATGCTTTCCTAAAACTGTAAATTGACCCCCTTTTAGGGTTCAGATACTAAATATTACTGTTTTCATATAAATCAGATCATGGTTTTTAGTAATTTTTCATTTATATAAAAATATGTGGTACCTTCAGGGATTTCTATTATGATTAGCCCAGCACTGTGTTTACCAGCATTATCTATTCTGCTTCTTACCAAAGCCTACCCACTGCACAAATACTTAGAGAGCTTTCTTTACTTTAAAAACTTTTTTTTATAGTATATTTATTTTTGAGACAGAGAGACAAAACATGAGCGGGGAAGGGGCAGAGAGAGAGGGAGACCCAGAATCTGAAACAGGCTCCAGGCTCTGAGCTGCCAGCACAGAACCTAATGCAGGGCTCGAACCCACAAACTGCAAGATCATGACCTGAGCCAAAGTCAGACACTTAACCAACTGAGCCACCCAGGGCCCCTTAGAGAGATTTCTTATTGCAGAATCATAATCATTTATCAAATTATAACTTACTTCCTTTCAAAAAAGATTTGCGATATCTTACTGGATCACACACAGTATAATAATAAAAAAATTAAATACATTTATTTACAGGAAAAAAGAGACATAGAATGTTGAGATACAATTTTAAAAAGATAATTAAAGATAATAATGTACAAAAATGTATGCTACAAGGTCCCACAAAACTCTTACAAGAGAACTACCACATATTTATATTTGGTTCCAAACTTCTGATTCATCAAAACCAAAAGGACAATATTATCGAGTAAAAAGAAATATTGTCTATATAATAACAATAATAATAATAATAATAAATGATAGAACTAAAGAAGATAATACTTTTCTGGTTATAAATTTTGAGTAAAATTTCCCCCCAAATTTAGTATTTTGGATGCATGAGAATAGGTCACAGAATGCTTAAGAATAGAACACAGACTCTTGGAATGAATAATATAAGCAACAGCCTTAAAATCAAAACAGCTTGCTTGGTCCAGCTATTTCTTATAGTGCCCTTCAATGCGAGTGGAGGGCATGGGGCCAAAGCATGATGTGATGTAGTAAATACAACTCTCTATAAGTAGGTAGTACCAAAAGCAAAAAACAAACCAACCAAATAAAAAATATATAAGCTTTCTTAATGTCTGGGTTGATCTAAGATAAATATCTATTTATTGGGCTGAGTGGACTCTATTCCTCTTAATTAGTCCTTCATGAATATTATTTCTTGCACTTTGACTGTTGATAAAAGTTGGCCAGTGACGGGTATTTTATAATTTGACATAGGCCTTGGAGTAATTATTTGGTGTTACTGATTGAACTACATGAATTTTTAAAACTCATATCCTTCAAAAAGTATTTATTTTAAAAATCAACTGAGGAAAGAGAAAAAAGTAAATGCCCCCTTAAGAAAACTAAGGTGCCTAACTTAGACTTTGTCTTGAGCAGGCATTGGCCTACCTCTGCATATTGGAGGCCTGGGGAGCACTGTAGACAGCATAAAGATTTTTCTCAGAAAACAATTCTGGGTCTGCTCCAGGATAAGGGCAAATCAATAAACAAGGTTCCAAAGTTCTACACTGTAGACCATGGCTTTGACAATTTGAGCCTGGAAAAATTTCAAAGCAGAATTGCACATAAAAAAAAATTTTAGAAATCTATTTGTGAAATGTCTGAGTTTGAGAGCTTTGCAGAGAACCTTCTGGGGTACTTGTGAACTGTACTTATACTAATAAAAAGTATTGATATGCTCTTAAGTGTTGCTGATTTAAACCAATGAAACCTTAGAGGACATCTGCCAGAAATGTGAATTGTATTTAGAGATAATTGGCCTTTAATGAACTCTTTCTGACAGTTACATGGGAGGAAGATTGTGTATATAGCCTCAGTGAAATCACAAGATAGTTCTCTTTTTACTTATTTATTTAGTTATTTTGTTTGTTTTTGTTTTTGCAAAGGGAATTGTATGTGGATTATAAAGTTGGGATTGATTTCTCTCAATTTCTAATAGTCTTAATGAGACTATTAATTAAGTCTCATTAATTAATTAATTAAAAACTGTTAATAGTATTAACAGTTAATACTATTAACTTACTATTTGCCTACCAGTTACTAATAAGCTGTAAATATTAGTATTTTCCAACTGCTCAAGAAAGGTGGAAAATTACAATAAATACTCAAAGGCCTTCTAAATTTCCACTTAGTAGATATGGACTGAAACCATATGAGTGGGATACCTGGCTGGCTCAGTGGGAAGAGCATGTGACTCTTCACTTGGGGTTATGAGTTCAAGCTGTGCTTTGGATGCAGAGCTTACAAACAAACAAACCAAAAAACTGTATGTGTTGAAGGAGCCCTCAGTGACTAAACTTGTATATAATGAGTAATACCTCAGTCACATAAAATGGCTTCTCTCCTCTGAGTGCCCTCACACCTTCTTTATTATCATTTCTAATTCTAACTCAGGTGCTGTACCATGCAGAACTTCAGGATTTGTTCAACAGACATCACAATAGGAAGATAGGTAGAGGGGAGAGGGAAAAAGAAATCTGGCATGTTTTAAGGCTTTAGGAAAAATTAAAACAAAAACTTTTATCTGTCTTCAAAAATTGCAAAAGCAATGTGAGTTTAGTGTGAGTGAAATATTATAAAGATGAATTTTAAAAGTGAATGATTAGTAATTCTTCCCACCATCTCTTCCCCCTAACTTGTTCCCCTGGGTCCTCACAAGTGGCAAATATTAATCACCTGGTGCCCATCTTTTCACACATTTCTACATGCTCATTCATTCCAAACCTACATGTACACACATGTGAAATCCTGTGAGTCTTGACTGTAGCTTCTCCTTTCTTTCAGTGGACCTGGACTTGGACTCCGTTTTCTTCTTATGGACATCGAGTAGTTGCTACAGCAGCCTGGGCTATGAAATGAGGTCTGGTAAGAAACTTGGAAAGAGCACCAAAAAGATGGCTCTAGGGTCTCAGCTAGAATGCCTCAAATGGTTAGAGGTGACTTGAATGACTAGGGCTGGAGATCTACTTCGAAGGCAGCTTCTTCATCATCCATCTCTCTGGGACTGTGATGGCTGAAGAACCAGCTCAGCTGGAGTTGTCAGTGGAGCCTCTGTCTGTGGTCTCCAGCATGGTAGGATTGAGGTAGTAAGATTTCTTTGATGGTGGCTCAGGTGACTCAAAGGCTGAGCAAGGCAGAAACTGCATAGGTTTTTATGGCTTCACCTTACAAATCACATGGTCTTGCCTCTTCTGTATGCTATTGGTCAAAGGAGTCACAGGCCCACCCAGAATCAGAGGATGTGTACATGGACTCCACCTTTTGATGGGAGGTCAGGTACAAAATTTGTGGCCACTATCTAAGAGTCCCCATGTGAAACAATTATCTGAGAAGCTCATATTTGCTTTGTATCAAAGTGGAATACAGAAAAGTGAATAGGCAGATAATTTTGTGTTGCTTTTTAAAAATTTGCTCTTTTGTTTATTTTTTTAAGTTTATTTATTTTGAGAGAGAGAAACAGCATGAGTGGGGGAGGGACAGAGAAAGAGAGAGAATCTCAAGCAGGCCCCACACTGTCAGTGTAGAGCCCGACGCGGAGCTTGAACTCAAGAACCACAAGATCATGACCTGAGCTGAAACCAAGAGTTGGATGCTTAACCCGCTGAGCCACACAGATGTCCCTAAAAGTTGTTCTTTTAAAACATAGGGCTAAGGTTATCAACAATAGCTAAATTACAGAAAGAGTCCATCAACTGAAGAATGGATAAAGAAGATTCTATTGTATATACAGTAGAATATTACTCAGCCATCAAAAATAATGAAATCTTGCTATTTGCAATGACATGGATGGAATTAGCAATATAAGTCAGTCAGAGAAAGACAAACACTGTATGATTTTACTCATATGTGGAATATAAGAAATAAAACAGATGAACATAGGGGAAGTGAACAAAAGAGAGGGAGGCAAACCATAAGAGACTCATAAATATAGAGAATAAGCAGAGGGTTGCTAGAGGTTACCTCCATGGGCTAAATGGGTGATGGCATAAAGGAGGACACTTGTGATGAGCACTGGGTGCTATATGTAAGTGATGAACCACTAAATTCTAGTCTTGAAACCAGTATTATACTATATGTTAACTAACTAGAATTTAAATAAAAACTTAAAAAAAATAAAGTAAAACATAGAGCTGAGTATATAATGAGTCTAACCAGGCAGAACCATATTCTTAGAGATTATAAGTGCCAATAGAGATTTTAAGTGTCAAAGTCAGCTTGCCAGAGAAGACCTTGACTAAATCATGGCAAAATTCCTCATTAACTTCTTTATTTAGCTTGAGCTATTAATCACCTCTTCTAAAGGTAAAAAACTTTACTGATACTGAGGTAGAAATAGGCCTGGGTCACAAAGTTCAGAGTCATTGCCCTAAAAATAAAGCTTAGAAAAGCAAGCTTCTAGTGATCATAAGCCTCTTGTGATTTGGACTTGCATGATCTTACCCAACACGATGATAATGTGAGTCTTTCAATATGTGAAGTCCATATCTGCCTTCACTAGTGGTTCCAACAGTGGAACTCAGGCCCTGCACAATCATTTATTATACTTAAGGGTTCATAAAACAGCAAGAAGTTAATGGCAAAACTATGGCTAAGCGGTGAGCATGGTACTAGGAGCTGAGATATAAAGATGAATAAGGTAGGGTGCTGCCCTCAAAAAACACACAGTTTGGTGGGTGTTTCAGGAATGTGAACAGATAAACTGTAACACAAGCCATTACTTGTAAATGAGCCAGGTGATCTCAGAGGGAGATCTTCCTGCCTGGGTGTTCACCTGGATTAGCACCTATAACCACTACCTCTCTGTCCCACACCTGTGCTTTTGAACCTTATCTCTTATCTGACCTACTAGGATGTCTCTTTGACAGACTTCAAACCCAGTTTTCCTCTCTGCCCAGATTTTTTGCTTTAAGTTCTAACTTGTATTTTTCTCTTTCTCTAGCATTTTCCATCCCCTTTCCTCCAAATATCCTATCTCAATGCTGTTTATTTTATCTGTGCTCTAAAGCCTGAGGGCAAGGGGTTCATTAATTAAAAATATATAAGCTGAACAGTGACTATCTGCTGGGCAAAATAGTTAGAAGCTGGGTATATAGTGGTGGGCTGGTTAGATACAATTCCTTACAAATATTTTGCAAGGAGCTTAGTTCTGGTAGGATACCTCATCAATTGTTAAAAGTATATGCCTGGTCTAGTCAAGTGTGGGGTGGTATAGACACTGAGAAAATCAGAGAAGCCTTTTTAATCAGGTGAGATTTGATCTATGTTTTTCTTAGTGAAAAAATAGAAGTTTCCAAGTTGGAATGGAGGTGGAGTAGGGGAAGATCAGACATTTCATGCAGAAGTCATACACACGCAAAAAGTAGCAAGGGCATGGCCAGTTCGGGAGATGAAGAGAAATTCATTTTTGAGTGTAGTGAGGCATATCAGAGTGAATCTGGAGAAGTAGGTTGAGGTCATATTGGGAGGAGCCTGGTATTGATGACCCTTCTGATTAAGTTTGGACTTAATCTTATATGCAAGGGAAAGTCAGCAAAAACTTATAATAAGTTTGTGACAAAATCAGTTTTGTTTTTCTTTAAGAAAAACCCAGAAGGATGGTCTCAGAAGTAGGGAAAAGATAAGTAGCAGGAAGATCACTTAGGAGACTATTGTATTAGCCTAGATTAGAACAAGGAGGGATGAGAGCCTGAGGAAGCTATGGAAAGAGGAAACAGAGTATAGGTTAATTCTGTCATGGCATTTTTAAGGTGGAATCAAGAAGGCTTGGCCACCCATTTAGTATGAAACACTTGATGGGTGGTAGGATCATGAAATCTAAGATGGGAAAAAAAAGGAAGAAGAGCAGATTTTGTAACATGATATCAAGTTTTGTTTTGGCTATTTGGATATTCAAGTGAAGATGACCAGTAGGCAGTTGGAGACTTTGATATGAATCTAAAAAGGGAGAAAAGATGGGCTACAGACCCATTTCTGGAGGCCCAAAGGGAGGCAAATGGGCAGAAAATTAAACAAATACTTGAGAAAAGAGAAAAAAAATCAACAAAGATATGGAATCAGTGAATAAGGAGGAGAACCAGGGAAAGATGAGCCTCCTGGTGGAAGGGAGGAAAAGTCAAATAGAGGAATAGCGTTGCTTTGCTGGACAAAGTTCTGTGAGTGTGGGAGTCAGATATTGGCACCCAGAATGACAAAGGTATAATAAGGATTAGTTGTCAGCTCTATTGGTTTAGCGGGTTGCCAATGATGGTTGCACGAAAGGCAATCTCATGGGTGGTTTCAGGCCCTTCCTTTCGTTTCTGGCCCATCAGGAGTCAGAATGGAATTAGAACCCTTCCCAGATTGGTCTGACTCCCGAGAAAGAGGAGACTCTAGAAACGTTGTACACCCCTTTCCCAAACTTGAAAAACATGGAAGACACAATCAGCGCTTCTTGGGAGATAGTAACATTAAGGGTTTAGCTCTAACCCTGTTTTTCCATTTCTGTTCTTGAATTTCATTTGCCTTATGCTTTGAGTTGAATAGAAAACAAATTTTTGTTTTCTATTATATTAGAGATGTTTTTGAGTACACGTGTTATGAAATTTTATGCTGGAAAATATTTCAAATTGTTCTAATCACTTCCTCTGTGGGAAAGGAGTCAGAATTTTCTCTTTCCTCACCAAACATAAATACATAAGCTGACCTGAAGAGAAGACTTTTGTCCAAATGTCATTTGTTTCCATAGTTTATTTATTCATTCGTTTAATTTACACTGTATTAATTATAAATGCTCCAATTATCTCAGATGAGTCATTTAATTTGCCCGGTCACTTGTGAGTCCATGTTTGGTATCAAAGGATCTTATCGGATGGTAAGTGACACTTACTTGGGTGTGGTAGAGTTAGGTCAGAATGATCCTGGCTAATTGCCCTGAAGGACTGATATCCAAAAGCTGGATTATTTAGCTGGATGAAAGCATTGCTTTTAAAGAAGAGACTATAACAGCCAGGTGACCTGGAAATAATCATAACAGTGGAGGAGAGTCACCAAACAACCAAACCAAACTATATCAAACCAAACAGTCTGCCCTAGGAAAGTGTATGGGGAAAGGGCTTATGGGAGCCCAGGATTTCACTGCCAAGAACTAGTCTTTGCATTCCCTCATTGTTATGAGCATTTTCATTTTTATTCCTTCTAACCGATACAATCTGTATGATGACTTCTTCCTTCTTTTTAAAAATTCGATGTTAATCAGCAGTGTAATTGAAGCTTTTCCTGTTTGGTTTATGAATGAAAGTGCTCCATTATATACATTTAACTAGTTTTTCTTTCAGATCAGAATCTCTGTTGTGCAATATAGTGGCAATCATGCAACATCTACTGGCTTTTATCTACTCAACTATCTGTGTACAAGTCATATTTTTCTTACTCTATAATAAATACCTTGAGGGTAGGAAGCACCAGCTTTCCACTCATCTGTCCATCTAGTCATTTACCTAAAATTTAAGAATCTCTGTGTCAGACAATGTGATGATTTTAGGGATGATCAAGACACAGTCTTTTTCCTCAAGGAGCTCATAGTCTAGTTAGGACACAGGTTCCCAACAGTGGCCTCACATAAGCATCATGTGGTTTGTCTGGCTTCATTTTCAGAAAGTCTGTTTTCCTGGTGCTAGACTGTCACCTGGGTACTGGTATATGTATTTTTAGAATATTCAAAGTGATTCCAGGGGACAAATAGATTGAAAACCACTGATTTAAGCAGATAGACCTATATTATGTTAAGTTCTATCACAAAGGAAAAACAGAATTTTGTTGGCACACAGAAGGAAATACAGTTCTATAGTTTGTTTTTCTCTTACTCCTCATAGCACCTACCATAGAGCACAAAGTCTTGAATATATAGGCTTAATCATCTACTTCAATATCATTTGATGATTTTCTGTATTGCAATTAAATTAGGGCAATTCTTTCATTTATTAATTGGCTTTCTGTTCCAACTTAAAGAGAGTTTGGGGGGTTCTTTTTTAAATTTTTACTGTTTATTTTTAAGAGACAGACAGAGCGTGAGTGAGAAGGGGCAGAGAGAGAGAGAAGGAGACACAGGATCTGAAGCAGGCCCCAGGCTCCAACCTGTCAGCACAGAACTCATGAACTGTGAAATCATGACCTGAGCTGAAGTCGGACACAATTGACCGAGCCACCCAAGCGCCTCTGGGGTCCTTTTTTCTTTTTAAGAAATAATGGATTTAGTAGTTTCTATATATACCTTTATGGAATTTGATTTTACCAAATAAAATCAAACTTATTTTGTTACAGGCAAAATTATTTTTTGATTTCAAAAAAAACCTGACTTGTTTTTTCTTATCAGTTTCTCCTAGTTTAGTCAGGTAGTTTACACATGTAGATTCTCTATTTTAATGTACTACATATGCTTATAATTTTAATTGCAGCTCCCATACAATAGATCTGAAGCTGTCACACTATCAGCTCCTGACCTAGGGAGAACATTTGAAAAATACTTAGGCAATGTCATAGTATTGTGCTTATCTTCAATGGGGAATCCATTTCTGCTCAGATACCCAATCTGGAAATTACTCTTCTCACTCAAGTTCAAATGAGATAAAATCCCCATGTCTTCACAGTAAACATGAGATTGGAGAGCACACAGGGTAGAGTGCTGCGGGCACGGCTCTACTCCGACTCTAGCCAGGCTGGCAGAAGCCAGTTTTGGGGGAACCAGAAATCAGTGGCACACATTAGTGGCATATTGAAGGTAGCCAACCTCATCAGAAATGCTACTGATCAAACAGAGTTCTTACAGTGAACTTTGAGCAGTTTCAGAACAGAGTGTAAAAATCTGCAAGTAAGACTTTGGCATGGGAAAATGGCATCTCAACAGAGAACACATTTTCTAGGCTCCCTTCAAGCTCAGTCCATGTGACTAATTTTTGCGAAAGATATGAGTAGACGGCATGTGTGCTGCTTCAGACTTTTGTTCTTGAAAAGGTTCTCTCCTCTTCCCTGTCTTTCTTCCCATTGATTGAAATATGCACATGATGGGGAGATACATTGGCCTATGTGGATAAAGACAAAGGTAAAAGGAATAGAGACTTTGATTGTTCTAGTGAGCAGAGGTGTCACACCTGCTCAAACTTTTATGTGAGAGCAGAGTAAACTATCAAATTCAAGCCACTGCTTCGTTTTTAGGTCAGCCATGTTGAATTAAATACAGTATAATGAATTAATGCAGTACATTGAACTTGCAGTATAATTTTCAATATCTTCTTACCGTTACCTGTGAGGTTCCCTGTACCCAAACTGCATTTTCAAATATATTTTCTCCATCAACCAGGTAAACTCCTACTCATTTTTATGACTCACATTAAATATTGGCCTCTCTGGGAAGTCTTCCTTGATATATCCATATAGAGGTGAGAATCCTTTTATGATTACCCTCTATAGACCTTGTACATAATTACAATAATCACAATATATACACTTTATTGAATAACTATTGTATGTCATGTACTTTAGATTCGCTTTGCATAAAATAGCTCATCTGTTCTCACTATGGTTTTTCGGGGGGTGTGTATTAAACTCATTTTACAAATGAGAAATCCAGACTTGGAGAGTGAGGTTAGTTAATTTACTCTAGTTCATGTTAGTGTAAATAAGAACCCTGGAATTCAAAGACAGATTAACCTGATTCCAGTTCTATCTACCTTGCCTTCATTACAGCCCTTCTCATATGGTATCATATTTATTTACTTACACGTACACCTGTCCAATTATACTCTGGATTCCTTACATCTAGCTCATTTCAGGAGCTCGGTAGATACAAGTTAAATTAACTGAGCTTCCACTCCATTTTCCTCATCAGTTGGCTTCCAGAGTTACAGTATAAACTCTAGAAAGAGCACCATGTTGCAAGTGCAAGGCCAAGGGCCATCACTGTTCCATATTCCGATTTCTCTTTGTATCTGTAACTGATAATGCTCCATGCACTCTGCTGGCTTTGGTCATTTAGAAGCATCATGCTAGTCTACTGGCGTTGTTGTAACAAAATACCACAGGCTGGAGGTGCTTACACAACAGACATTTGATTTTTTGCTGTTCTGGAGGCTGGAAGTCCAAGATCAAGGTTCTGTCAAGGTTGGTTTCTGGTGAGACTTCTCCTCCTGTCTTGTAGGTGGCTGCATTCTTGCTGCATGTTCATATGCACGCCACACATCCCTGGTGTCTCCGTCTCTCTCTTCTTATAAGGGCATCTGTCTTATCAGATTAGGGCGTGCCACCCTTATGACCTCGTTGCTGAAATGCATTTCTAGGCCCAAGATGGAGCCACTCCTGTCCTAGGTGCCCAGTCCATACACTGAAACTTATACAACTTCTGCTCCCTGTAAATGCTCCTCAATCAGAAACACAGTATATCCAGTCAGCCAATTACTGTGTACCAAGCCAACTCTGGACTCTATACTTATTTTACTGTTCCTTATTTATTTTCTATTTTTCTCTTTTTTGTTCCATATTCTTTATTCTAGTAAAGTTTCCTGCTTTCCACCACATTTTGCAGTTTCTTGGATCCTTGGGAATAGAGGCTGCCTGCTTCACAAAGGGTTAGATAAAGTTTGTCACCTAAATTGTTTCTTTAAATTGTTTCTTTAAAAATTTCCTTAAAAATTTTTTAATAACCATTTCTTTAAAAAATTTTTTTAATGTTTTATTTATTTCTGAGAGAGAGAGAGCGTGAGCAGGGGAGGGTCAGAGAGAGAGAGAGACAAAGAATCTGAAGCAGGTTCCAGGCTCTGAGCTAGCTGTCAGCACAGAGGCTGACACGGGACTAGAACCCATGAATCGTGAGATCATGACCTGAGCCGAAGTCAGATGCTTAACTGACTGAGCCACCCAGGTGCCCCTGCTTTTCTAACTTTGGAAGTACATGGTAAGTGCACACACAGAGTGGACTTCTGATTTCTTCCTTCCTTCTCATCTCACTTCTCATCAGTGTCTGACAGGACAAAAGTGTAATATTTGAAGTTTGACTGATCAGAGATTAACTCTTGATTCTGCAGCTACCTCCTTATTTGATCTTGGACAGCTCATTTTACCTCAATGAGTCTCATGCTCTATGAGTCTGATGCTTTGGACAGAATTGCTTTTCTGGTTCGGCTCCTACCTCTCTGCATGGGCATAAAGTGCAGGGGCTGTGGGTGCAAGAGAAAAGAGAGGGGTCATGGAGAGGGTAAGGAAGAAGTACTGAG
Source organism: Hyaena hyaena (assembly GCF_003009895.1). Classification (NCBI taxonomy): domain Eukaryota; kingdom Metazoa; phylum Chordata; class Mammalia; order Carnivora; family Hyaenidae; genus Hyaena; species Hyaena hyaena. The sequence continues at coordinate 755,874 of NW_024081545.1, forward strand.
AACTGTGAGGACAAATGGCCTTTGTGGTTTTATTGCCACATCTATTCCCACATTGGGATTTGTGTCTATAATCTCTTATGTTAATTTCCCACTGAGTAAAATCAGGCTTGTATCATCTTTTGTAAGTTGTGCTCTTTGTGTTTTGGGGAGACGGAGGTCGTGGCTCATGCACAGAGTCCCAGGAGCTGGAGGAGGAAATAGGGGGCGACGCCGTAAAGCTGGTGGGCAGGCCATGGCTGCCCGTAAAGCACGCGTGTGTGGACTGGTGGTTATCCTGTTAACTTGGCTTACGGTGTAGGAGAGCTTGAATTGTCCAAGAAGGAGTAATAGTGTTGTTTTTTTTTTTTTTTGGCACATGGGACTGAACAAAATAAACCTCTGATGGTTTCAGATTTGTAGGGCTCTAAGGAATTTGTAAAGGGTGTGCCCATTAAGCAACCGTGGAAGCTTCACAAAGCAAATCAACTAAGTACTTTGAGGCTTGCACAAGTACTGAATACGGTCCAGGCCTTTTCAGTAAACATTTATTGCATTTCTCAATTCTGAGATAGCACCTAACAAGAAGAATGAATTTATGAAAGGGCAGAAAAGGTTTTATCATAAGGCTTCCGGTAAATGCTGTTTTAATCCAAGATGACCTGAAATCCTTAGTAGTGACTTAGAGGCTCGATCTCTCCTGCCCTAATCTGCTGTTGCTCTTAGGTATAGATTCATTTGTTTATTTCAGTAGACAATGTTTATCCTCACCCATCCAGTGATGGGTAGGTAAACGTGGTTTGAGAGACGTCTGGGAAGTGAACTGACTGGTACCTAAGAGCGAAGTTCTGTAGTAATGATTGGGTTATAAAATTCGCCTCTGGGAAAAGTGTTTTGGCACCAGGAGAGAGGACAATGGAAGAAAGTGCTGCGGAATGGGAGGTCTAAAAGGCAACTGTCTCCTCATCCAGACAGTATTTGCTCCATCCTGTCCTTATGGCCTGTCCTGTCCCTCAACATACCTTACATGGAAAACCTTGCATGAAGCAGCAAAATCAAGCATATGTGTATCAGTCAAAAGGTGACTGAACATTGAGTGACTCTTAAATTAAGGAATCATGTGGCCATGGTTACATTCTTTTAAGCCTCAGTTTCCTTCTCTGAAAAATAAAGACAATAATAATAGCTATGTTTAGTGATCATCAGGTATTTCACATTCATTGTTTTTGCTATTTTCACATTCATTATTTTTGCTTGCTATTTATTTGTTTGTCTATATATATATATATATAGAGAGAGAGAGTGAGAGAGCACAAAAGTGCTTGTGAGTGGGGGAGAGGCAGAGAGAAGGAGAGAGAGAGGATCTCAAGCAGACTCTGAGCCGTCAGCACAGAGCCTGATGCAGGGCTCAATCCCATGAACTGCAAGATCATAACCTGTGCCGAAATCAAGAGTCAGACACTTAATCAACTGAGCCATGCAGTCATGCCTATTTTTTGGCTTTTTAAACAACTTTATGGGGCACTTGGGTAGCTCAGTCAGTTAAGCGTCTGACTTCAGCTCAGGTCACGATCTTGCAGTTTGTGAGTTCGAGCTCCATATCCAGCTCTGTACTGGCAGCTAGCTCAGAGCCTAGAGCCTGCTTCAGATTCTGTGTCTCCCTCTCTCTGTGACCCTCCCCTGCTCACACTCTGTCTCTCTCTCTCTCAAAAATAAATAAACATTAAAAAATTAAAACTTTACGAACTAAGCATGATTTTTTCATTTAATAGAAGAGAAAATGAGGTACACAGTGGTTAAATAGTATACTTGAGATCATCATGAGTGAGTGTCTGGGCTGGGATTTGAAGCAGACCTACCAGGGTAGACAGCCTGTTCTTTTTTTTTTTTTTTTAATTTCTAGGAGAGAGAGAGAGACAGCGTGAGCAGGGGAGGGTCAGAGAGAGAGGGAGATACAGACTCTGAAATAGGCTCCAGGCTCTGAGCTGGCAGTCAGCACAGAGTCCGACGCGGGGCTCGAATCCACGAACTGCGAGATCATGACCTAAGCAAAAGCCGGACACTTAACCGACTAAGCCACCCAGGCATCCCTTTTACTTTTTAGTTTTTTGTTTTTTGTTTTTTTTTAGGGTAGACAGCCTGTTCTTGTTGCCCTGCACCACAGGCCTCGAGGCCACTGCTCTGTCATGCTGCTGTCGTGAGGACTAAAGTGGGAGCATGCCACGTGTGAAGTCGGCACATATCAAGCATTTTTCACATGTTAGTCCCCTTGCCCTTTACTTCAGGTGCCAAAACCCTGTCCATATTGAAATTATTTGCTTCTCCAAGATACACAGTATGTGTGGGATACGGGGTGTTTGTAATAAAGCCCATGTCGAACCGGTACCACAAGTGTTCATCACAAAAAAGATGTTCAGCTCTTGGCCACTTAATTCTCATTTATTTAAGGGACAATACAGTTCTATGTTTTCACTGTACTTTGGGCATAGATATAAGGGGAAGCCTAAACATTTGAGGACTAGAAGAAGATACATACTTAAAATGGCAATGTGTATGTATGTGAGGGGCCAGGCCAGAGCCTCTGTAGGAAGTTCAAGAAGAGGAGGACAGTGGCTGATGTGAAAAGTCTCTGCACTGAGGAGTTCAAAATGAGCTGAGCGTCGTAGGACAAGGGCTCAGTAGGCTGGTGTGAGATTAAAGTTTCTTCCTGATGACTGTAAACCTGCAGGCCAGCGTCTTACAGTATAGTAAGATTTTTGATCTGAAGAAAGGGCATACGTTCTAAGAAAATGGTAATGAGGCAAGATACCTCAGGGTCAGTGGGGTGACTTAGCTGTCCGATAATGGTGATGTGTGTCTCATCTCTGAAGGAGATGGTCCATTTTTACTTTGGACCATGTCTATCTAATAGTCTAGGTCTGATCATTCTGAAGCTGTGTGTTGACTGATACTCTCTCTCTCTTTTTTTTAATGCTTTATTTATTTCTGAGAGAGAGAGAGAGAGAGAGAGAGAGAGAGACAGAGTGAGCAGGGGAGGGTCAGAGAGAGAGGGAAACACAGAATCAGAAGCAGGCTCCAGGCTCTGAGCTAGCTGTTAGCACAGAGCCCGACACGGGGCTTGAACCCACAAACCGTGAGATCATGACCTGAGCCGAAGTCGGACACTTAACCGCCTGAGCCACCCAGGCATCCCTGATACTCTCTTTGAAGAGAACTTTGAACTATAGATTCAAACTAGAATGAAAAAATAATCAATAGTCCAAGAAAAGCGAGGCAGGCAAGGAGCCCTATAGTCTGCAGGTCTATGTCAGGGATTTACACAAGGGAGTGAATAGGGAGCTGAACCCTCGTGGAAAAGCTCTCAATAAACACTTTCTTCTTTTTTTGCTTCTTGCAAAGCCTACATCTATTTCCATTTTTACTGAATGTAAAAAATAGTGGGTGAGCAGACAATGATAGCCAGAGTGACAGCCCAGTTTTGTAAGCACAAGCCATCCTACACATCTCCCTGTTGTCTGCCTGCACGTTAATGTGGGCCCTCTCCCTCCCCCTCTCCCCCTGGGCTCTGAGGTTTGCAAATCATCTGTCAGCCCTGCTAAAATCAAGAAGAGAGAAGTTTGGCTTAACATCTCTCTTTCTTCCCCACATTGTACCACCACTATAAAAACAAAAATGAGAACAAAAACAAATAAAACACAACAAATAAAAGCAAAATCCCATACTAGACAGTCAATGATTTACATCTGTGGGAATTAAATGGCACAGAGGCTGAACTCATGAAACAGTGAGTGTTTGAGTAGCTGTCACTGTGAGGCTATTACCATTTTTTTAGTCTGGTCCAGACATGTTGTTTAATTAAAGAAGGTACTAAATCCAGGAATTTGGTATTGGGGATTTAATCATGGATCATAATGACCTTTAACATGCCTGGAGCTAGGTGCCCCTGAGCCTGTGGCCTCTTGTCTGAGGAGCTGTCTCAAAAGGAATGTGCCTCACAGATTTCTCTAGAACTGTACTCTTTTTGATCCAGGAAGAGGGCCAAGAGTTGTAGATGTAATTCTCGAAGATGTCCTTTGAAATTTTCATCTCAGTAATCTGTCTCATAACTCAATTTTATATCTGATATCTTTGGTAAGTTGGTCTTTTTTTTAATTTTTAAAATATTTTTTAAGTTTATTTATTTAAAATTAAAATTTTTTTTTTATTTATTTCTGAGAGAGAGAGACAGCATGAACAGGAGAGGATCAGAGAGAGAGGGAGACACAGAATCAGAAGCAGGCTCCAGGCTCTGAGCTAGCTGTCAGCACAGAGCCTGATACGGGGCTTGAACCCATAAACCGTGAGATCATGACCTGAGCCAAAGTCGGACACTTAACCAACTGAGACACCCAGGCACCCCCTTAAGTTTATTTATTGATTTTGAGAGAGAGAGAGAAAACCAGTGGAGGCCGGGCAGAGAGAGAGAGGGACAGAGGATCCAAAGTAGGCTCTGTGCTAACAGCAAAGAGCCAAATGAGGGGCTCGAACTCATGAACCATGAAATCATGACCCGAGTCGAAGTCTAACACTTAACAGACTGAACCACCCAGGTGCCCCTGTACCTTGGTCTTTGGTTGGAGCTTCCAAGTTAACATTCTGGGGTGTGTGTGTGAGGTTGGGGGCAGATGGAAGATATGGATAATTCTTATTTTCGTCTTTATGCTTATGTGTATTTTCTTAATTTTCTGTAAAAATCGTATATTACTCTTGTAATAAGAAAAATTCATATAAAGTGTCACTCTCATTAATTTCTTTATCTTTTTAGCTCCAAAATGTTAAAGTAGACAAACTCATAGTTCTGATCTTGTACAGAAAGATTGCATTCATAAGCAAGGTAAAGGAGTCTGGAGAAATGTCTATCTACCTATTTTATTTTAATTTTGAAATAATTTTAAATTTATAGAAAACTTACAAGAGTATTACAAGAACTCCCTTGTATCTATTGTCCAGAGACTGCATTTAAATTTCCCATTGCTGTGATACCGTTTATAGCAAAAGAATCCTGTTCAGGACAATGTGTTGTACCTCATTGTCAAGGTCTCTAGTCTACTTCAATCTAGAGCAGTCAATCAGTCAGACACTCAACTGACTGAGCCATGCAGGAGTCCCTGATATCAGCTGAATCTTATTCCTTCTCCCACATGCATCCATTAGTTTTAGCATCTATTAATAATGATTGTGCAAATTAACTATTATTATGATGATGATTGCCAATTGTGATTTTCAATTTTGTCATTCATTCTATATTCATTAGTTGGCATTCTACTCTAAAGAGGAACTTATTCTTCTCTTGTTTTATTTACTCGTATATTTATTTAAATCCATGATCCTTTGGAACTTTAACAGATGGGTTATAATTCATTGCTGTTAGTACTTATTTTGATGTTCAAATTGTTCTAGATTTGGCCGATAACAGCCCTTTCAGATTTCTGAGTCTGTTTGATGTGTCCTTGTCATTTTTTGAACATGCTCTAGGATCATCTTGTTCTTTCCCTGTTCAAGTTCTAGAATTAGTCACTTCTTCCAAGCACCTTGGTTCTGTTTAGTGGAGAGTGATATTTAGAAGTTCCAGATCTGGGTGATAGCAGCTCTTATTGCTACTGAGATATTACTGTTCCCACATCCTTTCAGTGGACAGCATTAGAAAAAGTATGCTTGTGTACACACATCTATGTCTGTATTTATTTCTATCTATATATATTGCAAAGCATGAATTCACTTTTATGCCTCCCATTCCAGCTCAGTACCCAAAGATAATATTCCAGCTTTCCTCCTTTCTCTATTTGTACCTTTCTTGTCTGACACTGAGAAATATTGCTAACATTTATCCTCATCATATTTACTTACTTTTTCCATCTCTCTGAATATCGCTGTCTCTTGACCTCACTAGGCTTCCACCCCATTTGGTCACCCTCTTTGTTGTGTGGGTTCTGACTCACTCAGACACCCTTGTCTGGATTCTGATCTCTTCTGGGCTGCTCTCTTGTCCTCTGGGGCCCTCATGTGGGCCCTGGCCACCTCTTAGCAGCCATCAAGGAGAGACGGAAAGAAAAGAAAAGAAGAAAAGAAGAAAGAAAGGAAGGAATAATAAGAAACACTTAACAGTGTTAATGACATAAAGGAAAACCATTTATACAATCATTGTCTATTTGGAAATTAAGTTACAGATCATGTTGCTTTATAGCTATTATTATGGAATTGTGGTACTGAAGCCTAAAAGAAAAGTTAAAGAATTTCTAATGGAATTCTCTCATTTAACACATATGAAATGAGAGGAGAAGTTACTTGGAAAGATCACATAACTAACTAGAGACCTTAGTGTGAACAAGAAGTCACCTATTTGAGTCCCTGGAATGTTCTATCACCGCTAGATTATTCTGGGGCATTAGAAAATGATTTATTTTTTTAAAGTGATACTTCAATATTATTTCTGTAGTACAGTGGATATTTGTTATTTTTGCTTTCTCAGCATACTGGTTTTTCCTTTTGGGAGCTGTCTCATTCCACCATTAGTTCACACTTGGCCATCACCAAGTGTGGGGCTAACTTTACTCTCTGGCTCCAGGGTTGGGCATGGCCTCAGGCCTGGCTAATGAGAGCCACTGCGGGATTTTGTGGAGACCTCAGGAGGTAGGTTCCCTACACTGGGATTGTTAAATCGGTAGGAGATAAATTTGGCACTGTGTGGGAAAATATGGAACAAAGATGGACTTGATTACAGTTAGGAAAAGCTGCCTATTAATGTAGCCAAGAGATGAAGAGAGCTTCCTGATGATATTCTTAAACCCTGGCTCAATTTGTGCTTGAAACCATGTCACATCCTTAAACTTCAAACTGTTGTGTAATCCAGTAAATTCTTTTGTTTGCTTACAGCAATTTGAATTGGGCTTCTGTTACTTGAAACCTCAAGAGTAGTATGCTCCCGATTAACATCTCTGTCACTAAAACTGGGAAGTGGTAAAGCAAAGCTGGGTCTATTGTCTGTGAACTTGACATCAAGGAGTTCTTCCTCAATACCTTGATACAGGACAGGAGGAGGGAATGAGAAGTATTTGTTGAATGCCTGGTTTATCAGGAAGAAAATCAGACCCTTTGCCTAATTAAATCACCAGTTTCACCCACGTGAAGTGTCTAATTGGATAACAAATTAGATCTTTAGGGGTAAACCACATCATCTTTCAGCAAACAGAGGACTTTATCTGTTAGGAGTTAGCCTCCCCAAAGAGATGATTCCTATTGTGAAGCAATGGTAGTTCACTGACCTCAGTTAAAAAATAGAAATGTAGGAGCACCTGGGTAGATATCAGTTAAGTGTGGGACTCTTGATTTTGGATCAGGTCATGATCTCATGGTCTTTAGATTGAGTCCTATATAGGGCTCCATGCTGCTTGAGATTCTCTGTCTCTCCCTCTGACCCCAACCCACCTGTGTGTGGGTATGTGCACACTCTCCCTCTCAAAAAAAAAAAAAAGAAATATATATATGTCATATTGCTTGTTTTCTCTGCAGAACACTGATATAATAGCACACACTTTTTTAAACATAAAACTCTTATTAAGACTTCCTAAAACTTAAGTGATTAATGTTTCTGCTTCTTTGTTCCTCCTGAACCTCAGGAAAGACTTGCACAATGTACAGAGGAAGAGAGGAAGGGTCAAAGGAGCTCAAAAAATCCAACCATTTAAATCATCAGCTGCTAAATAATGAAACTTTAGTAGTAGCAAATTTCTAAATATCTGAGCAAAATGAAGTAAGACAGCAGGAAGAATTTAACACCAAGCGAAGGCAAAAAGTTTATGTTGACAATTTTTTGTAAAACGTGTATGAATTCAAAGATTTAAAAAATATCTAGAATGTGCTAATTAGTCTTTTATGTTTGTCTCATTATTAAGTTTTTTGGTAGTTTTTTTAATGTGTTTTTTTTAAGTTTTAAATTTATTTTGAGAAGAGAGTCTGGGTGGCTCAGTCGGTTGGATGTCCGACTTCGGCTCAGGTCATGATCTCATGGTTCGTGGGTTCGAGCCCTGCATCAGGCTCTGTGCTGACAGCCGGCTCAGAGCCTGGAGACTGCTTCTGATTCTGTGTCCCCGTCTCTCTCTGATCCTCCACTGCTCACGCTGTCTCTCAGAAATAAATTTTAAAAATTTAAAAAAAGTATTTTGAGAGAGAAAGAGCAGGGAAGGGGCAGAGAGAGAGAGAGAAAGAGTCTGAAGCAGGCTCCATGCTGTCAGGAGGACAGAGCCTGACTTGGGGCTCCAACTCATGAACCATGAGATCATGACCTGAGCCAAAATCAAGAATTGGACACTTAACCCACTGAGCCGCCTAGGGGCCCCTATTTTTTGGTAGTTCAAGTACATAATTCTTCTATTTTTGTTTGAATATGCTACTCATATTCTGGCTCCAATGTTTATGAGCAGCTTAAGAGACAGTCTTCCCTTTGAATATACAGTTAGTACAACACTTTCCCTGAGAGCCCTGTTCTTCCATATGACTGCTTTTCTAGGGTGTGTCATCCTCTGAAATTCTTCCTTTAGTGTTTCCTTGTGGTGGTCCTACTTAGAACACCACAACTCTTCTCATTGTTAGATCCAGAAACATTGGAGAAGAGTTGCAATTACTTGATAATAAAAGATACATGAAATAAAGGAGATTAATACATACAGTGCTCAAATAGAGTCGTAGTTCATCATTCTGCCATCTGGGTCAATTAGTCTTCATACCACTTGTTAAAGGGGTTTGAGATTAAGAGAATGTCCAAATTTGCATAGGGAAGCAAAAGTCCTTCTAACATGAAAATGTTTACTGATAGACTTTTCCATAAAAAATTACCCCGCCCCCTTTTGCTTCTCTTCCCTCTGACACTGCTAGGGATTTTAATGCCTATAGCGGTGCCTTCTCCATCTGCACCTTACAGAGTTTTGGATGCCAAGATAAAACACAAATCTATTGCAAAGTTAAACTCCAATCTTGCAGAAAAAAAAAAAAGGAGGATTACATGCAGTGTTGAATACAATGTTGAGGAATTTCTCAACCTTTTTAGTTGCAAAAAGAATATCAGGCGCAATGAAACCAGTTAGCAATAGAAGATAGCAAAAATTTATGTGGATGATAGAGTAATCAGAACTTCAAAAGAGATTGATTTGAAAAGCATTTTAAATATCAAAAGATGAAGAAATGTTCTCTGGGCCCGCCCTTATCTGGAAGCCCTCGGCTTCTCCTTTTGACATACTGTTAGAAGGTCAAGAGCAGCCTAACACTTGATCACAACACCTACATCATTTACCTCATCTCATCTCATCATGTAGGCATTTTATAATCTCATATCATCACAAGAAGATGAATGAGTACAGTACAATAAGATATTTTGAGAGAGAGGCCACATTCACATAACTTTTATTACAGTATGTTGTTATAATGCCTCTATTTTATTATTAGTTATTGTTAATCTCTTACTGTGCCTAATTTATAAAGTAAAGTTTATCATAGGTACGTATGTATAGGAAAAACTGGCATATAGAGGGCTTAGTATTGTCTACAGTTTCAGGCCACCACTAGGGGTCTTGAAACATATCCCATGTGGATAAGGAGGGGGGACTACTGTGCTCAGCAGTCAAATATTTCTACAAAAACGGTGAGACTTAGACCCTGCTGCATGATCAAATGTGAAGGATGTAATACAGTGATCTCTTGGAATTTTTGTCAGAAAAATGCTACCAAAAAACCCCCCAGATCTAAATAGTACTTGGCTCGTATTTTCTGTTTTTTTCCCTCCTCTTGTGTTTGATAACAGGTGGAAACTGTTAAGTTAATAATATTTTTTGTCTCGTGGCATACCATTGTTATTATTCCATTAGGTCTCTCTCCTGTTCTGTCTGTCAGCTATCTATTTATCATCTATCTATCTATCTATCTATCTATCTATCTATCTATCATCTGTCATCACCTATCTGTTCATCTCTCATCTCTTTTCTGTTTTTCTCTCATTTCTAATTCTGTTCAGCAACTTCTCCTATGAACTCTAACATATTTGTGTATCCAAATAATGTCATCCTTTGACCCGTGACTCTTGACTTTGAGACTTCACTTTAGAGAAATCTGAATAGCATGAAAACAGATTTATTAAAAAACGCCAGGAGCCTCCGTCACTCCTCCATCACAGTGCTCAGGGCTGGCATAGCATAATCTGGATCCCTCAACATTCACACTCCTGACTAACACCATTTAGCTCCTCCGGGCAGAACTTCCGTATCATTTGCCTGTGTCCTCTGAGTGCAGGTGCACAGAGTGTGTGGGCACCATGCTGTTGCCAGGATCAGAATAGACTGTGTCTGCAGTGTGGAAAGGCTTTGAGCGGTGCAAACACTTAGGGAGGAGAAAAGACAAATTACTTTGTCAATCCTTGTTCTCAGATAGTATGAATGTCAGAGATTCTGGCTAAACGAAATATCACCTTATGTATTAAATATTGTCATGACTTCTCTTCGTGAGCATTTTTGCTTCTCTTTGTGTTCAAGTTGTGTGTTTCCAGAAGGATTTGTGAATTAGCATGTTATTTGCAACAGCTATACATGGCAGCAAGGAATAGTCTGTGATTCAATAATTGCTCAGCCAAACATTGTTGTATCAGAACAGAACACCCAGCCATGCATGAGAATAATGAGTTCAATCTCATTGCTGATATTTTGTCAAAACATATATGTGTGTGTTTATATATATAATATATATGCATATATATCTGTAAAGATATCCTTACATATGCGTTTAAAATTTTTTTAAAAATATATATTTATTTTTGAGAGAGAGAAAAAGAGTGAAAATGGGGGATGGGCAAAGACAAAGGGAGACAAAATCCAAAGCCGGCTCTAGGCTCTGAGCTGTCAGCACAGAGCCTGATGCGGGGCTCAAACCAACAGATCATGAGATCAAGACCTGAGCCGAGGTCGGCTGCTTGACTGACTGAGCCACCCAGGTGCCCCTCTTTACATATGCTTTTAAATTTTATCATTAGGCAGGTATATTTGTCATAGTAAAGGGATAAAACATTTTATTTAATAATTTATCAGCTTGATTTATAACTCTTAAATCTTCAGATATAGGAAAACCTCTATCTGCATTCTTCTTCCAGGCCCTGCAAATGTTCTATGTGGACTTGATCCATTTGTTTGTTTGGTTTTTCTAAGTATGTATGGTTGTTGTATGTAAATTTTTAAAGAAAAACTATAGAAATGCTGTTGTCTTGTAGACTCCATTGTGTTCTTCCTTTAAAAAGAAAACAACAGAGAGAGGGCAAGATGGCGGAGAAGTAAGGAGCTCCGTACTTGCACTCGCGCCCATACATCACACAGAAAAGATCTGAAGCCATTGGAAACCTTACAAAACCTGAGAGATTGGGAGAAA